>NW_018127989.1:0-14497 GCF_001952655.1 Monopterus albus | reverse complement strand
ATACCAGCTGACAAATGGATTTCGTGTACAAGTAAAGGTAAGACCATAAACTTTTATTATTTCTAGTTAGAAATAAGCTCAACTGGAATAAATTTTATCCTCAAATTAAATATGGGTCACGTTTGTGTGAAGAATGTTGATATGAGATATAAAACATAACGCATTGTCTGTTAACAGACAATTTGTATTTGTAAATCTGACTGTAAAAGATTTAGTGCCTCACCAGCTGTCAACCTCACCGCACGTCACTGGATAAGATTTGAGAGATTCTGTCATTAAGAGCCGGTGCCAGGATCGTCAGACAAGGCAAGAGACCAAGTTGTTTATGACCAAATTACAATCTGACTACTGACCATGTCAGGTCCCGCATCCTGCGGCTCTACCCAGATTATCTCCCGTTGTGTGTGAAAGGGCAACTCTAGACAAAGTCTGGTCCTGAGTCCGTGGACATAGTCTGGAAATCATGTGTAAAAACAGCCAGAGAGAGAGAGAGAATGTGTTTTCCATCAGTGAAAGGTTAGCCCTTCAGCAGATGGGGTCAGTGCTCTAATCTGAGAGGGTGAGGCTATTTAATGAGGGGATAAGAGCAAAAGCGAAGGAAGGGGGATGAGTATTAGGCTTTTTAGTTATCATTAAACATTAATGTCAGGGGACTGGAGCTCACTGGGGTCCTTTTCACTGACTTTCATGCTGCTTGCTAATAGAGTTTCACCTCTGGGGACCTTCACACCGCCACCCATTCCTCAGTGCAGTGCTCAAGCTAAGGAAAGATCAGATCACCACCCCGCTTCTGAGGATGAGATTAGTAGGTCTCCGTGTGTGTGTGTGTGTTTTACTGTATGGTATTTACAAACTATTCTAAAACTATTAAAGTCCCTGTGAAGGTTTGCATATTTTAACCTAATACATAATCCTAAGAAGCACTTCAAGTACATTTCTACTGAATGTTATTTTGGGGTATTTTCCATTGTAATGCTTTGGAGTATGTAGCAACTGACTTTTAGCAATTATTCTGAGTTTTAAATTAAAACTGATGTAGAGGCTTTCCCATATTAGTTCAGTTCTGTTTCAGTAAATCAGCTGGTCATTTGTTTTTGTTTTTTAAATACACCTTGACCAGTCCCTAGAAATCACAAACTTCATTATTTTGAAGCCTGTTCATGTTTCCTAAATGCCACGCTTCATCAGGGCTACAACTAACAATTTTACTATGAGCAGTCAAGTTACATGCACTGATTTTCTCAATTAACTGTTTAGTCTTCATGATGTCAAGGTCGTGCCTTTGAATTGTTTTCCATAACTTAAAATAGTCAGCTTTCTATTAAATATCAGAAAGATAAGCAACAAATCCTTACAACAGAGAAGCTGGAACTAGGTAATTGTTGACAGTTTTGCTTGAGCAGTGACTTCATTTAACTGAATAATAAAACAATTGCCATTTATTTACCTGTCAATCAACTAATCAACTTACTCTTCATGTGAGAAATATATGAGCAGTACTGTATGCCACTCTAGTACCTGTTTTTACATTTACTTTCAAAAACAAAACAGCAGCAACTCCTTAATTCACATTTGCTTCTAACTGAATGGTGTTTGTCACATGAAGCACCAACAGAGGGCAGCGATCCCCTTCTGAAGAGAAAGGCTTGCCAGCACAAAGAGGAGCTCAAACCCTTTCTTTGTGTACAGTATGTGTGTGCATGCATGGGCTGGTATTCCTCATCTTGTGGGGACATAAATCACATTTTGGGGACTCAACATCCTTCTGGGGTCAAAAAGCAAACCCCCAAAAGATGATCACTGAATTTGGGAGTAATTACTTGGGCAGGGTACGGGTTAGGCAAGTAGTGGCTATGATTAAAGGTAGGGCAGGTTTATATAGGGACACAGTAAGGGGTCAAATCCAGGGTGCATATATGTGTGTATTTATTGTCGTATGTGCTCACACTACCCAGTGGGGCACTGTGTGGGCAGATGGTGATAGAGGGAGCTGTTACTGTAGAAAAGTAAAGTCACACTGAAATCAAAATGAGAACTGATGTATATGTCATTCACAGGGTTTCCTCTCCCGTCCTCTCCTCCCCTGGACTGCTGTCTGCGATCTCATCTGCACATTGTAAGAAACATAAGCTTGTTTCCACTGATGACTCATTTAGCCATTTTGGTTAAATTGAAAACTGAACCCTACCAACATTCACCTCACACAGTATGATAATGTAATAATTCATTCTAACAGCAGAGCAGTGCAAGCTGTACTCTCAGACATTACATATTGCCTTTAAAGCAGTACTTCCCTCTCTAACAGATTTATGGGGTCCACGGGTGATTTGATCTAAATACACTTCTGTTGGCAAGACGCAGCAAAGTAAGTGGTGGCACTGTATTTGATTTCTCTGAACACGTGTAGTAAATGGTTTCACTCCAATGCTCTCCACAGCCTGTGCCATAGTCCAGTTTCAGCTTTCATCCATCACTTTGACTGTCCTCACAATTGGCTTGTAGTTGTAGAAAACCTAAGCAATGAACAAATTTAAATAATAATGCAGACCCTCAGAACGATCAAGCACATGTGTCTGTTATATAGAGATTAATTAATGCCTCAGATGCACAGGACATTTCATTTCCATAGGACAATTAAAATGTAAATGATTCAGTAAATCTATATATTATAAACATTACAGTAGAATTAATTAATATCAATACTCAATCATTTACAAAAGGATTCTCATAGATCACAACACATTTGCTTTTGTGAAAAAGAATCAGTTTCTAAAGTATGGCTTAAGAAAATTATAGATGCAAAGTATCAATGAATATTTATTACTAAAGTTAGTAAATCTATATATTATAAACATTACATAAACACTGAGTTTGTTGATGCAGTGTAACTTTATACCTGAGTTCAGCTACCACTGGTCCACAGTACTCATTCTTTACTTCATACACAACAGTACAGCAAGGGACAAACATTCAAGTTGTTAAAACTGGAAGAAGTACTCAGATTATTTACTTAAGCAGCAATACCAAATGTAGAAATACTCAGTTAAAGGTGTTGCATTCAAAATGTTACTTTAGTACAAAAGTATTGACGGAAAACATACCTAATGTACCAAAAGTAAAAATATTCCTTATGCAAAATGACAGTTTACATTGAAGCATCTCATATTATTTGTTTGTGGATTTTACACCAAGGAACAATAAAGCCAGGTGATTACATTTTATTTTGTTTTATTAACCTCTTTCTGAAAAGCAACAAGTAACTAAAGTTATCAAATAAATGTAGTGAGTACAGAGTACACTATTTTTCTCTGAAATGTAGTTGTGCTTGGGGTTCGGAGAAATATATTGTTTATTTGTTTGTAGTTTATGTAAAAACATTATTTGTCAAGTTATGTTTTCTTTTTTTTACACCTAAGATGAAATATTTAGTTTTTAGCAGACTGTCTGTTCAGTGTTTATTGGTACATTATTTAGTTAGTGCCTTTGTCTATTCCCCGTGTGTGTTACTGGTTTGGCCAGCCACTATATATGTTCCCCATTTGTGTCATTTGTTAGGTAAGTTGTGTTTTGTTTGCTGTATTTTGAGTTTCCTCATCTTTTAGGGCCCAGTTTGATTTTGATATTATTGTTGTTGTTGTTTTTATTTACCAAAAAATACAAAGCACATCTCTTTTGAAATTTAAATGCTGTGGCTGAACCAGTGACAATATTAAACGCTGACTAAACATATTCACAGTGTAACAGATCATCCCCACATGTATCTTGCTGCATCTGTACTTTTACCTAAACAATTCATTTTCAATGGAGCACTTGCATTTACTGTATTTAGCACTAGTTTTAACTTGTGATAATATATACATATTTTGGCTCACTGTTTTAATTTTCCAGTCTGCCTATTCACTGCAACAATGAGTCGGACCAACTCTTATCAAGCCCCTGCAGGCAGCTGTTTCCTGCAGACAGGCTCTGATTAACCCGCTACCTGTCCAGCACCAAGCAGCAGGAAAGCCAGAGTTAGTGATACTAAATCAAACTGGGGATTTTCAAGATAAACACTAATATGTCTCAGGAGTTGGTAGGGACCCAAAAAGAGAGTATGTGACAAATTTATCAAATAGCCAAAAATATGACTTTATGAATACTCGTGGCACTATGTCTGGTGAGTCTGTATGCACTAGGCAAGTAAAGTAAGTGGACAAAATGTGATTCATTTAATTTTCATAATCTTGCACCACTATTTCGATCTGTTAGATCCCTATGATTCAGCCATGCTTAACTGTAAAAAAAAGCCACCTTGGCTCACTAGCATGTTACCACTGTTTATCATGCTTTCATGTCTTAACCTTGTGATCTGTTTAGGTGGATCAGCAAGACATCCAGTCTCCTCATTCTGCTGGAAGGCTGCCAGCCATAGGTCACATGACATGGAAGAAAAAACCTAGGAGACTTTTGGGATCCCTCTTTGGTCAGACACACTTTTTAATTGTTATTGCTTACACACACTATGCACAACATGACTGATGGGCTGATTGTAGTGGTTTGCTTTAAAGTGTATTAATAAAGCAGAAACACAAGCTCTGCCACGAAGGAAAGCAAACCATGTACTGAAGAATCAACACTGCTAATATAATTTAGATAAATAACCAAAAACAATCATGGAATCACGTCTTGTACACAAATAAACTTGCATACACATACATTTAATAAAGAAATGTATTCTCTCTTGCTTCACTGTAGCATGGGCTGCCTATCTTCCTGAAGGGACGTCCAAAGGCTGGAAGGTGAACTGGTCTGTGTCTGTGTGAGACCACTTTGCTCTGGTGTCCTATATGCCCTGGAAACACAAGACCCAGCACAAATCTGGTAAGTGATGACATTTATTTGATGGGACAGACTGATGGGATTTTCTTCCTGCCATTGCAGAGAACTTTATGCAAGCAGATGTTCTGGTTTTAGGCTGTCAAATGGATGATGGTTGATGAAGGCTGCACCATTGTCAGTGTTTCTGAATTAGCCTTACCTTCCAATCATATGATTTTGTTTGGTTGGAAGGCAGGGCAACAAACAAATGTCTGCTCACCATTTTTTCATAAAATTTGTGTCATTACTAAGCCTCGGTGCTGTACGCACAACGATTATGGTCAATTTAGGTCTATAAACAAATGAAAAATCTTGCTAACAGAGCTGTAGGATTTATTTACAGTATGTGTATATTATTTATTCAAACAGGAAAAACACAACAACAAACTGGTAGAAATGTGACATCTCCACTCTCACCACAGTCAAAATGCCTGGTTCCATTCCTCCAGTCACTAAACTCATACAGTGCTTGTTATGATGATTATAGTGAATTGTTGTGAATGAGCCAAGCTTCCCAGAGCCTAGGAAAAAAACCCTACACTTTTGTGATATCATCCTAATGTAGCTAAGGTCTATGGGCTAAATGGGAACACACAAGTGAGGTCTGCAGGGTAAATGTTAATGTGCACATGCAATGGGCCACACAGTGAGGAAACAAACCTAGGAGAGTTTTGTTTTCTTTCGTTTTTTGGCCAATGCTCCAGGTGAGTGGGCACCATGTTTGAGTCCAAGATCTGACTCTAATAATACTGTACATTCAAGTTGTAAACAGATGTTATGAATTATTTAATTTTCTAATTTTTATAGACTAAATGAATGATAATTTACAGAATAAAAAAGACAAAATGGACAAATCATATTACTGCTTCATCATTTATATTTGCTTAGATTGAATTCATTGATCTAATCTGAATGATTTATCTGTCAGGTTTCTCATTTTTATCCTGCTGCACAGTCGTCGTCACTGGCAAAGCCAATTAGCCCTATTGATCAGCTAGACCAAACTGTTGACTGTTATGAAAAACCAGTGTCGTAACCTACAAAAGATGATGACAGATCTCAGTTGAATGAATGTTAATGGATTTCCACGTGTATGGAGCCAAAGCCAAAATGTGTGTGCACCATAAAGAGTGTGAGGCTCACTTATGGTCAGCTCTGTGCTAAGTATTATAGCAATATGACAACACTGTCTTAGTGTTATACTTTATCAGTGTTAAGGCCCATTACACAATGTGTGTACTTTACAAGCCGCAGCCTCCATTAACTTGGACCTCTACAGTATATAATGATATATCATCAATTAAAATAAGTCATACAAAACTAGGTCAGTTAGGCTGGAGCATCATTTAAAGCTGATGATACGTATTAGACAATTTGCAAATGAATCAGATTTGTGCCTTGAGCTATAAAGTTATCTAAAGCATTGCCTTGGGCACATTTTTCATTAATGTGTTATGATATTGTTTGAATGGTGTTCTGGCTCTACAAGGTTTCTGGGAACGCTTAAAACTGAACATGACCTCCTTTGCTTAAGACCATTTCAGCCCAAAGCATTACAATTTTTAGCGATGTACTGATGTTTAAAGCTACATTATATTATAGATACACTCACTGACATCTGATATCAGTGACATATCAGTGATTTACAGGCACTGGCAGGTGCATGTGCTACCAGCATGGGGAGAAATTAATAAAGCATGCATTAAAGTAGCACAAAAAGATAAGATTAAGGTTTGCAAATGTTGTTGCTGACTTTGAAAGTAATTGCATAGGCGTTATCTGTCAATCAAAAAATACACCAGACAATATCTTGGACGGAGTCTTTAGGCAGACAGATTAGTACCCTGTTTGCTAGTAGCAAGACAGAGGGATAAAATCCCATCTGTAAGGTCATTTGTATGTAGCAAGTTACCTGACTGGAGCAGCATGAATGCAGTTGTAATAGGTATTAGCAGTAATATAGTTCAAGGTTACTATTGAATTCCATTGTGAACCAAAGCTCTACAGTTCATTTACAGCTGGGTTTGTAAATGTAGTCCCTAACAGTGACACAGTGAACTGGGTTAAGGGCCGCTTTAGGATCAATGGTCAGATTTACATATCACCCCAATACTGCAGGGTACACAGAATCAGAAGGGCAGTATAAAAGCTGATTTCAGCAGCAAGCAGCACTGAGCTAGCATGTCTGATGGCTTCACTGATGTGCCACGCAGAATATCCAGGCACCCATTCTAACTGTTCAACCTCCCTACCCAGACCCTGAGGGGCATCCTAATCTGGGGCACCCATCACATCTTCTGTCCATGTAGAGAACACTTGCCCATGAAATGGTCAAAGCATGATAAACGGGCTAGACCGGTTGGGGTAATGGGCAAATGTGACATCACGACTTGTGATGCATCACCCACATGACTCCATGCCTTGGCCAATGGCTTGCCAGCTTTGCATTTCATCTTTGGATAGGGGATATAATATTTCACTTCCATTATGCTTATATCTTTTGTTACCAGCTGATGTGGTTGTCAACTGCAAAAGGTACAGTAAATACTTCCTAAATATTTATGTATGAGGTCACAAATGAGTTTGGTCAAGGGTTATGACTCTCAGATTGCAGATGTCTAGTTCCCAGGCCCTTCTGCTTGGCGATTATTCATATGTATATGCAGTGTGACACCTTTTTGGGGGGCAATCTGAGCAGGCAACAACTTTAAAGTTTTCCAGTAAATCGCCCTGATTGCAGGAGATGTTCTGTCCTATCATGTTAATTTTTGACTTACTTATTAGAATGACGGATTCAAGAAATCATAGGCTTTGTTCTTGAACTACTGCATATCTGTTGATTGAACCTTAATGATTATTCCTTTTCTCATGTGTTATTTTGCTGCCCTGAAATTCTTTCATTTAATATAAAAAACATGAAAGTACATTATTATGTCTGAGTTTAAGTGTGGGTGTGTGCTCAGTGTGACATGTTAAATGATAGTCTTATCATGTCTGTAGCATGGATTTCATTTCATGATGCAGCTACAAAACTGAAGCATTTTTTCTATATGAAAAATGAATAGATGTTTGCTATGTCTAGATTATTATCTAATGGGTTGGTAGGATACATTAGTTCACCATTAACAATGATTACCAATAGCACAGAAAATGAGCAATGTCCTTTCAGTGTACTGGTCAAAGCACAGATGGGACTGTCAGCTCTTAGCACACACACCAATCACACTGTTATCCCTCCAAGCTAATGCTAGCTGGCAGAGGAACAATGCAAGGGACCATCAGCTTGTGATTGTAATTTGGGTTGAGATGTCAACCACTGATTGGAGACGACAGGTTCACAGCCAACCTTTGGCACAAATGGAAGGGTCTGGTAGGGTTGCGGTGGCTGCTTGCAGACAGACCTGCACTAACAAAGGACCCCTCAGTATGTGTGTATGTGGGCATATTCGGTCTTCCCTTTCTGCTCTCCAACTACTTATTTCCCTAAACACATCAAGGCTCTTAGTTGCTGAGAGACCATTTTGAAATTTCAAAGTGAATTCCTACAGAGGGAATGTGCTAATAGGCCACTGCAGCTAGCAAGTGACATTTAACACAAACAAAAGGATGACAAGGTTATCATCTCAAATGTTCCCAGAAAACAAATGCACTTAATTGATCCTCTTCTATATTTAGAAACATAGAACTATAGGAGGCAGAAGAACCAAGTGCTTGGTAAAATACTCTGGATGCCATTTTGTGCAGAACTGTAAACCTTTGCTACTGTAAGTAAAATACTTTATAATGGTTCCAAATCTTTACAACGTAACTCCTCATCTGTAACTTCACAACGAAGGGGATGCTCAAAACATGTGATGCATCTAATAAAGATGCACTTTGTTCTAAAATGCTGTCCAATAGCAATATCAAAAACAACAAATCTATATGAAACTGTCATTCCACTGCCACCAGGAACCATACCATACTCAGGCCAGCTGGCTGGCTATTGGCCCAGACAGGCTGATTCTGAGACAGTGGAAACACGCAAACACCAGTGCGGTATGCTTTTGGTACGGTTCCCGGTGGCAGCGGAATGACAGCTTAATATAACCAAAATCGCAGGGATAAGATGGAGAGTTTTATTTATGATGGAAGCTTTCATCCAGATGTCTGCTTTGTGACTACTGAGTGCATTAGTGCCTGACAGTGGCAATTCTCCTTTGTGAATGTGAACAGAGTGCAAATGGGCCATTTATAACAGCACGCACATCCACACAGCAAACAAAAAGAAACATATAGGGCTTTAATACAACCTATCATGTGTTTGATAGAGCAGATGTTATGATACTCGTATATAACTTATTCTGTCAATTCTAAAATGATTAATTTTTTTCATTTAACAAAAAACCGCAACATAAACAATCCACTGACCTAATAGGCATGTCATCATCAGCAACCTATTAGTCAAATTAATTTCAGTCTATTAGAATTTATGTGACTCATTCATTTAAACAGCAATATATCTGATAAATCGACAAATAACAATCCTGCACACAGTTATAGTTTTATACATGCACAGGGCTGTCGAGGCAGGGAGGACAATAAACAGCTACACAAAGTAATAATCAGTGGAATTCCTATAACAATGTATTTGTTATTCCTATTACTGCATGGCATCACACAAGCTTTATGTTGCCGCTGCTGCACCTTCATTGTATATCAAAGGATAATTGCATCTCTAAAGGCCTGGTTGTCCTTGGAAACATAATGAATGGACACCAGCAACGATGAACTGGACATTCAGTACTTCTTCTGAATTATCAGCACAAACTCAAATCAGTTAGATATAAAATGTTTTACAGAAATATTCACAGGTCCTCAGTAAAGTTTGATGCCTTTGCTACACAACTGTCTGTCAGGTATCAAAGACAAAAACACAGCTTAACATGATGTTTCTGGTTAAAACTTTCTATGTTTTGGCATGTAGAGCAAATTATGTGAAGAATCTCAACCATAGCATAACACCATCAGGGAGGGTCTGCTCATTCTCCAGCAGGGCAACAATACCAACCTCACAGCCAGAGTTATAAAGAACTGTCCTCAGTGACGAGAAGGAGAACAAGTCCTACAACAGATGGTGTGGCCCCCATAGAGCACTGATCTCACATCATGAAGTCAGTCTGGGATTATATGAAGAGACAGAATAAAGTTCTCCACGATGCTTGATACAACCTACCTGCCAAGTACTTTGGAAAACTGTGAGCAGGTGTACTGAGGACAGCTGGTGCTGTTTTAATGACAAAAGACAGGCACATCTAATCTTGAACTGAATTAGACTTTTTTCCCTCTACTGCATTTTGTATGAAGTTAGTTGATACATTTTCATGCCATTATGCTTTTAGTGCCCCAAACTGCTGCACAGTTCTATAAAGCGTTAAGCTCTGTGAGCTGCACATTGACGATAACTAGCCTGGTGACAGCAAAGAGGTTCACGCTCTCATTGCTCTCATGGTCTTTTTACTGTATATCATTTTCATTTGGTTTTAGCCTAATATCCTGAACCTACCTGAATCTTAAGTAGTTTTTGCAAACTGTTCCATAAGTAAAATGACAGAATAACTGCATAAAGGCACGCTGTGCCCTTAAACAAGGCAGTAATACAAACATCCTTTTCAAACAGCAAGGGAAACTGCATAAGTAATGAAATGGTGGCTCAGTGGAGGGATAGCAGATTGTGACATAAGTTAAATATGAAGAAAATCATAATGCAACAATAAGACTCAGTAAACAATGTTCACCACCACAATCCAAAGCTAACATGAACACAAGGCAAACACTGGTATTTGAGTTTTTTGTTAAGGATAGGACACAAGTGAACAGATGTGTGGGTGGACAGAGCCTAGACAGTTAATAGTTATGTGACACAAGAACGCGTTAGAGCCTTGAATTGCTTCATGCATCCCACTGTCTGCCACCTTTAAACCCACTGCGACCATTAGACCTGTGAAACACATGATGTGTTAGCCTGTATGATTCTTTTTTTTGGCCAATTTTTCATCATGTGTTGCTAGTAAGCCTGGTTGGCATCAGGTTGGCAGTTATCTGGTGTCCAAATTAATTTGAAAAATATCTGAAATTGGCTGCAGGTAAGGAACAGTTTCATTTTTGTGTTTTCTTTCTGCCAAACACCAGCTGTGCAAATTGTTCAACTATATTAAATAAATTAATGTCCTGTATGTTAATGATTTCAGTTATGCTACTTTGTCTTATTTATTAATGAATCCGATAAGGACGATGCTAAAAAAAAAAAAGCACAAAACAAGACATTAGCAGGAGATCATAAGGCACTTCAGCATATTGTTTTTCTGGGGCTACTTTTCACCAAGGACCTGGTCTGGCAAACTGAGTGAGCCTGGACAGAAAGATCCTTACATAAAAACCCAGAAGGCTACAGTAACAACAATCTGCTTGCATGGTGATGATAGTGGAACAACACTGCAGTAATCATTCAAATAACATAAACCTATAAGAGTCTATCAAGTACATCACTTGCCTACCTCACATATAGTTTACAGTATCCCTTTTCTAATGACTTTATAAAGTCAACTACACATTATACAAGGTCCTAAAACCAAAAACAGCAACTACCAGACCATCACAGTCGCACACAGTGAAAAGGTGGGCCCTGACAATGTTTAAGTGTGTTCACGGTGAGACACACTGGCCTGTAACATCTGTATCAGTATACCTGCACAGACCATTAAGTCACGGGGGAACATTTAACCTGCAGCAGTCAAACTACTAACACAAGGCACAAACAGAAGGTAGTTTTACTCACACTGTTGGGAAAAGTCAACCTCTAGTTCTTCATGGAGGATATTTGGTTACCATCCATATCTCTGTTAGATCATTTCCCACTGGGGTTGTTGTGCAGTAGCTTTTCTTTTTCCCACCTGAGGTCTACATGCCCACCTCCCGTCGATGAGATCTGACACCTAATGCTAACTAGCTGAACTGAGCTCACTTTCATAATTGTTTCAGTTGGATATCATTTCCAATTTGCTGTGCTGTATAGTGTTGATGGCTTCATTTCCCATTCCTTCAGGTCATTCATCGTTTCTCTGTGTAGTAACAATGGCAACAATAATTGATTGCTTTGCCTTCCTTCCCAAAGGCCTTTAGTGGAGTTAGTTTTGAAATGGGGGTGTGTAGAAGGCAGGGTATTTCACCAGTTTGATAAATCTTTAGTTTTTCTTTTTAATAGGGCAATCTGACAACTTAAAACAGTTTGTAGTCAGTGTTATACAGGGGAGGTTTTTCTCCTATACTTTTTCTAGTAGGTACAAAAACACGTTGTGTTTGGCTGAAAATTACATGTAGGTGTAAACCTGTGGCTAAAGAGTTCGCCCAAGACACTGGAACACCTCAGCTATAGTCTGCAGAGACAGATGACAACAGCCTGTGGCTTGGCCAAGCAATGATAACAACAGAAAGTCAACAGTGGGTGAAGACAGCACCATCTGTTGGTGACTTGAAATTATCATCTGGATCAAGCTGTCTGTGTGAAATGACATGGATAGAGAACACCTCTTGTGATCAAATGATTCAAATAAATAAAGGTCAGTCCAGACTTGGCAACCATGCAGAAGATCTTACATTCACTCTTACATGATTTCTCTGTAATAAACATAGGGACTTAGTATGATATATAACACATTGCAATGAACAGAACATTAGAACATTTCTTACAACTTATTCAAATGAAAAGTAACTTTAGCTTTTTTAGCACAGCCATCCATGCATGTGTGCTGTTTGCCTATGTCTTCTAGGAACTAATGAGGGCAGTGGAGGGAAACTTTTAGGTCTGACTTACAGAGACATTATAAACCAGAGTTTGCCATCAAGGTTTCTGCAAGTCATTATGCTGCCCCTTTAGAGATATTAATGGCTAGAGGTTTAGTGCATGGTTTAGTTCCTGTAATGATCAGTATTTGGATTTTCAAACCACTGAGCATCTCAAATTTCTAACACTGACTATGTAAATGGCTAGAAGCATTGTTCCTTCTTGTGAGTTGGACACCAATTAAAACTTTTTTTTTTACTTTTGAAAAGATAAATAGAAAAAATCCTTAGGGGAACGTTTTCACTGGATCCTCACTTGCTTTTCCAGGCAACCAGTATTTTAATGCAACAGAACTGAGGTTTGTGTTGTCTAGCATGTTCTACCCGATTAAATATAGGAATATACCTGTGTGTCATAGTGTCAACTTGTGTGTTTGTGTGATGATGGTTTGGCAGGTGACTGGCTGGCTGCAATACCACCCTGCACCTTCTCCTTCTGAGGTCACCCCATTCCAGGACCAGTCTTACCTCCCACAGTATGGAGCCCATCAAAGTCCAGCCAGAGGGTGGCCTCAATGTCACCCTTACCATTCGCCTCCTCATGCATGGAAAGGTAAGCAGGGGGTTGCAGAATATTGTACTGACAGTGGGGAAGGGTGAGAAGTAAGAGACATATGGGGAATTTGCTTTGTTGTTGCAGGAGCCTTCCAGTTATTAAACAACCAGTTGCAGAAACACAGGTTTATTAATAGAAGTCCACTTGTACAAGTCCAGATCTGTTCTTCTCTCACAAAAAGTATCTTTAAATAAATGAAAGAATCCTTACACTGGTTTTACTGGTTTTCAGTAAGTGTGGTTATGCAGGAGACCACTCTTCTGTGGGGGTACCCTAGTGGCCTGGGGCTTAAAGCAGCGAACACAATAGAGATCTCTGACAGGTCTCTCTGTTTTCTCATTACCTATCATCTCCCTACGGTTTAATAAAATCATCAAATATCTGCAAGAACAAACAAATAAAACATCTATGATCCTGTATTTTTAATAGAAGCTAGTAGTCAGGATGTTTCTGCTTCTTTAAATGTTATCATCCTTTTTTTCTGATCTGTGACTTGTAGAAGTTCAGAAGCACAACATTCATCATCTGTACATCTGTTACATCTTAACCTGGTATCCTCTGTCATGAAAGGTCAACATAAAAAAAAAATAATAGACAATTACCTCATCTGCAGCATCTCCTGTCCACTGTCACCATGGCAGCAGGTTCCATCTAAGCTGCAATGTCCTCCAGGAAATGAAAATTATACCTTTGGTGTTTAGGATGAAGACCATGTTTCTGCTGCTGCAGTGTATATTTTTCAGCTGCTCTTGTTCAGTGCTATGACATTGGTACAGAAGAAGGACACTGCTGCGTTCTGCTCTTCCACAAGTTGCTGTTTCTTTGTGGATGACTGTTATTGTGGTCATATAGCAGTTGTATTTTGCTTTCCTATGCCACTGACCAGCTCTTTGATGCAGTTTGTCCTCAATTTATTGAATAGTTATACAGAGCAAACCTCTGGGATCACTGTGGCTGATGGACCTTTACAAGCTGGAGCTCCACCTCCAGACTTATTTTTTAAACGTTATACATACATATATTCAGGTAGTCTCATTGAGATCACAATCTCTCTTTCAATATAGACCAAGAACAAGAAACAATCATAGTCATGAAACCCATTCTTAAGACACAACCAACAAAACAAACAGATATGCACAGTCAGTAATAAAATCATAAAACACAACCAAGAGTAAAAAAAAGACAATAGAAACATAATAC
>NW_018127988.1:1292164-1292301 GCF_001952655.1 Monopterus albus | reverse complement strand
ACCCCGGACTCTCCGATGTTCCCAGTTTAGGAGCCCCCTCAGACTTTGGGAACCCACCGTCCTCCAGCGGAAGGACGGTGGGTTACCACATTGCAGCCTGTTACTTAGGGTTGACTTATGATATATTCGTGAGGCAT
>NW_018127988.1:1288994-1291384 GCF_001952655.1 Monopterus albus | reverse complement strand
TTTCCCTTAGACACTATTGGGATCAACGCTGACAGTTCCTGTGCTGTTGATGTTGGTACGTTCGCCACTCTTTTTTTCACCTGTCCATCCTGATCCTCCTATTCTCCTGGTTCCTGCCATTAGTCTGTCTACTCACCTGTCTGTCCGGGTCTCCTCAGCCGTCACAGCCCTACTCTGTTTTTGAACTGTCCAAACCTGGTCGCATACATGCATTGACTCCGTTACTTTGTTTATGTTGCTACCATTAAACCACCTGTTTTCACTAGCACCTGGGTGTGCACATTGAGTCCTACCTCGGTTCTCCCTCACCCTCCTGGTGAGGGGGACTCAACCATAACAGTAGGACTTTTACTTGTAACAGTATTTTTACAATGTGGTTTTGCTACACAAAGATGATTGGTCTGACGTGATAATGCTACACAACTTCCATTAAAACAACGAATAAAACTGGAAAAAGCTTTTTGTGATTTAACACAGCCGAGAGAACTTTCAAGAAAGCAAAGTATTCAGAAGGAGGAACTAGGACATTTCTCATCATTCTAACATTAGACCACAAAAATGTCCTGCGAGGGTGAAACACTGCCTTGTTATCAGATTAGTTCACCAGGAAGAAGAAAAAATGGATAATGCAATAATGTTCCCAAAATATCCACCAACAGAGAGGAGGAGGAAGACACAGGACCTCACAAACAAGTCTAGAAGAGTCCGTTGTAACATTCTGTCACAAGCTCGGCAAAGGAAATGTTTTTTTGTAAAACATTGGTCATATCTGTGTTGACTTGAAACCTGTGGGGAATGACCAGGAAACAGATGTTTTCATCAGTGTGCATTACCACTGCCACTAAAATATAATGTGCAGCAAAATTAACAAAAACCAATCATCCACTTTCCTTTTTTAGTTCAAAATTGTTTAATTCACATCAAGAGATTACAAATTACAGCTTATACAGTACATGTTAATTATCAAAACAAGTTCAGAGTAATTTCAATGTTTGGACCGCAGTCCCCTGAAAGGGTTCATTCTGACCTAAAGTATAAACTGGGCCACTAATATAAATTCATACAAACACATAATTACAATCTTCAGATTTAGAAAAAAACAGCACAGCCAAAACAGTATTTACATGTTGTTCTTATGAGTTTTTAATCACAACTATAAACAGAAAAAACATCCTCTATCAAAATTAATTATTTACTTTACAGTATCACAGAGTGTTCTGTGTTAATCATTGACTTTCGAGAGGGGAAAACAACTTGCTGTAATGTGTTTTTAACCTTCTACACCTGAAGTACAGAATGTTTTCTAGTGGCCTAGTCCACTACCAGCCATGCCAGGAGGCTAAAACATACGGGCACCCATTTCACTGAGAGTTGGGGTCAGATCACAAAAACAATAAAACTGAAATTCTGCCTGAGATAGTGAAGTTTAGATTTGGCACCAAAAGTTACAGAAACACAAACATGATTTTCAGCTTTTATATACCACATATCATTTTTGTAATAGCTATAAGCGATAGGCAAATGTCATGTGACACATGAAGTAAAACTAACATCTGACAAATTCTCAGTGGTTGCAAAAAAGGATATGAAATTTAAGAGGGGATTAAATGTTCCCAAGCAGCAAGGGGGAAGAGCCAGACTGTAACAAATCTTGTGAAAGACCAAAATCAAATGAATACAACTAACTACTTCCTATGTATCTAAAGCCAAAGCTTTTTCCACTGTAAATCCATTTTCTATGCACAGAGGCACACTCAAAGTACTTTTGCATTATTTTTCCAGTCATTCATTCAGTCACACAACATTCAGACAACAGTGATATCACTGGGAGCAACTTGGGCTTTCGAGTCTTGTCCAAGCACATGTGGCCCAGAAAATCCTGCGATTGAACCGCTGATCCTACAGTTAGGGGACGATCCGCTCCAGCTTCTGAATCTCAGATCTTAAAATGCTGCTCTGATTAATAATTACAGTAAATCAAACATCCAATGTAATCAATCACTCCGTGTCATCTGTTGTGTTGAGTCAAACTGATTCTGATACATCACATCTCATTTTCTGTTAAGTAGTTGATAGTTTAAACCTTTGCCCCACTCCTTTTTGGCTTTTGCCATGTGAATTAGTAGCTCTGCTTGCTTTCCCAGAATCTTAAAATATTTCCTATTATTTCATCATTTAAGGTGCACTTTATTTAGTCAGGGCACCTCCGCTGTAATATACTGCAGCAAATCCTGCTGTCCAAAAACTCATCAGGTAGCTGCACTGGGTGGCATGTTCTTCCATTACAGAAACACAAACTGTGTCATTTACTTTGAATCAGTGCCAACTGTTAGATAATAAACCCATACCAAATGCACTGTTTGCTTGTGTAAACATCTGCTAAACATTAA
>NW_018127988.1:1287631-1288866 GCF_001952655.1 Monopterus albus | reverse complement strand
AAAAGTAAAAAATTACTGTGAGACATACTAGTACAGTGCTACTTTTGATCTTTTCATGGGATCAGTAAGAAAAATATTGTGTAGTACCACTATTATTTCTGAACACCGTCACAAAACTAATAATTATGCAGAATGTAAAAATGGCAAAAAAAAATTAAAATTCTGTAAGAGCAACTAGTTAAATTCTTTGGAATATGCATACACACAGGTATATTGCAACTCCCTGCTGCTATTTACATAATATGATTCACTGCTTTACTTGTAATGATAGCACAGTATGAGAAGTGAAAGTAAGAAGGAAGGTGGCTGCTGCAGCTACTGTGCAGCCTAAACAAAGACACACCTTAACAAATGTTTTTCCCCAATGCCAAACACATATCAGAAATTCAGTGCCATAACTACCAACGCTACCGTGCTGGTTTGTGGTGGAGTCAGATTTTGCCCCTAGTGGCAGGGCCAGAAAACGACACCCTGGCTTCAAAGCCTCTTTTTTTTTTAGTCTTAGACCTGATTCAAATGCATTTACTTTGTTAGCTTACATAGATGAACAGCCCTCAGATCCTCTGATGAATCACAGTAATACAAGTTATTCTTGGTTATATTGTTTGCCATAATAAAGGTATGGTGACAAAATGAAGTGGAGCAAACACGGAAAGTGTTGATTTCAGAGGTTATTGAACTTATCCATGTGACATGCAGTGTCTCCTGTAGCGTGAGAGAGAGTGAGAGTTTTTAGATATTTTATGTTGTCTATTTTACTGCTAATACACACATAACACAACAGAGGTGAAATTAATCAGTTCTTTTTTTTTGCTTGGAGCATTATAATTACCTCAGGCCTGGCTGCTTTAGCCGTTTTGAGTTATCTCTGTTTCACCTGAAAAAATCATGAATGAACTCTTGAAAAGTGCATCTGAAAACGGCAATAAAACAAAACTGCTTTAGTTATACAGCAAGTCAATACAAATAATAGTTTAGACATACCTTTCTCAGCATCTAATTCACATGTGGAAACCTCTTCATGGTCACCTGGAACAAACAGAAACATTTTACTGTGAGATTTAAAACTATCATCCTATTAGGCAAGTCTATTATATGCAAGCACACACAGTGAGTGAGTGTCGGAAATGTGAGTCTGATTAGGTTATGATTCAAATACTGGTCAATAGTAACCAAGCCCAGTTTTCCACAAATCATGGAAAAATATATGTTCAATGTCATACATCATTGCACTG
>NW_018127988.1:1270409-1287581 GCF_001952655.1 Monopterus albus | reverse complement strand
GTAGGGAAGGTAAAGGTTCCTGGTCAGTGATGAACATGTGCTCCTGCCAAAAACTCAAACCATGACAGGTGTACATGATCGAAAAAGCTTGAAAGAAGATCAGAAGCTTGTCTGCGGTGAGTACTGGCTGCTAAGTTCAACAACATTCATCAGTAAAAAATGGTTTTTAAAAATCCACCCTGACCTTTAATTACTTTTGCCCAACTAAATTCAAAGAGTATCAAACACCACTAATAAATCTGTCACTATGTCTGTAGCGGATATTTTGTGTTTAAGAAGCTAGAAAAACTAATAGATACAAGCTTTACTAAACCTCTACAGACACCCTGAAACCAAGCCCCTTCCAGCCAAGCTAGAAAAGAACAGAAACAGCAGCAGCATGTCCAAAGATGGGCATACCCATAAGGGGCGCTGTGGAGTGCCTCCGACGCTCTGTCAAGAAAATGACAGAACATGACAGTGAGCGCATGCTCACTGCAGGTACCTGCTTGCGCTTACTTCACCAGTCTTTGTCAGACATCTTGAGGAACACTGCCTAACGTAAAGTGTTTTCACTCTGCTGTTTTTCACCGATGAGAGGTTTACACTGCTAAATCCAACCTGACAATAAATAAGGAGCATACTTTCCCATCCTCAATAACATGACCACTTGCCAGATGTTCTTCAGGTTTTTCCACCTCTACCCTGGTTTCAGCTTTCACCTATTGTATGACTACCTTGTCTAATCTGTTTTTGTTCACTGAAGATCAGTGATGAAATCCCACAACAATAACTGAGTAGGTTTGTATGCAAATGATACATTCATATCATGATCCAATATCAGAGTGGTACATCGGGGCTATAACTGTATACTCTAATACTACGGGTAACTACTCACTGCTGTTTATCACAGTTTAAGTCTGTCCTGGAAAATAAGAGCACTCAGACAAATTGCAGCAAAACACCCTGGTTGCTTTTAGTTACACGAGCTACACCACCTTTCAAAAGTTTGAAAACACTTTCCCACTGAATTCAATGACAAATTGTGTCCAACATATTGAATGGCAGTGAAGATGTTATTAGGAGCACCTCTCATCCAAACAAACATATAAGAGTTCAGTCCTACAGTTCAACTACTTATTATTTTTCTTTCTGTTTTAGGAAATTAAATGTTAGTACAGATGTATTAGCATGGGGTGTCTATGGGTAGCCTGGGTTTTAAGCTCTTTAGTCATCTTTTCTTAGAATAAATAGCAACAGCTGCAAAAGTGAATTGTACTTTTTCATATGTGTTATGTGATTACTAAAAAAAAATCATTTGGACCAAAAATCAAATCAGAGGTTGTGCGGGTACTCACGTCGTGATCGCCTTCTAAAAAACAGCATCGCCAACAGCAAACCGACAATCAGCGACCCGATGACCACCACAGGAGCCACTATTTTGGATACGTCCTTACTGCCATGTTTTTCTGCTGATGAAATTAAATAAAAAATAAAGATTGAATGCTCTAATACTTCAAGTCATATAAAAAACTAAACATGTGTTGGGCTTATGCAAATGTGGTATGCATGTGATGGTGGGAAATTCCCCCTGTAATACTTCAGGAACCAGCATTCACTTTCTGTTTTACCCGGGAGGTCTACATAGCTTGCACATGAGCTCACTGATAATATGGTTATAAGCAAAACTGAAAACAGACATCAAAAAAGTGGCAGGCAAGCAGGCCTTGGACTGGTGTTGCCAGACTTTTCTATCAGTGGGAAAGAATAGAAAATCTGAAATTTACAGCCTAGGTCACACTGTGAACTGTGTCAAAACACCAGCTGAGCTGCACAGAAAATAGCTGTCTTGAGTTGTTTGTTAAAAAAAAAAAAAAAAACTGTTGAAATTTGGAGGAACAAAATTGCTACCGCAGCACAACACCTTCCCCCATTGGAATGTCCCTCTGTTTTATGGGTTAGTAATTACAACTTTCTAAGATGTTTTTTTTTAACTCATGACCAACATCCATAAGATTTTATTCACTTTTTGGTTTGTGCTACAAAATTCAGACCTCTGTTCTTTCCACAATGCCAACAAGAACAATGTATTACTGTTGGCTGTGGTTCAACTTCCTTGTAGTTAAGCAATCCTGATGATTATATAATGGTTTCACATTAAAGCAAGTCCTTACATGTAACTGGGGCTGAAACTACTGTGTGGCATCTGTTGCTGTGCAGCAGGATTGTGCAAAAGGTCTAAAAGGTATGAAGTATGGTTCTCAACATGCACCTTCAAACATTTTGTCAAGCTTTGTGAAATCATATGTGGCTTCATTCACTCTGCCTCCACTGGCGTTGAACACTACGCAGGCATATTGGTCAAAACTGGATCCATGCAGCAAAGTCAGCTCGCTAGAGAGTTGAAACAGACCACCATCTGTCTGTCTAGCCTCCATTGTAGAGCTTTGTGTCCACTCCGTGTCTGGTGTGCTAAACCAGCGAAGTTGACCTTTTGGGTAGCCACCGTCAGATTTACAGGTTAGGGTTCCAGCTATATTTTCAGTATTCTTGTCACGGCTGAAGCTTATAGTTGGGACACTGTATTTGGCTGCAAAGAGATAATGAAAAACAAATATGATCATTAAGCTGAACATTGCACCATGACATCAATCACATAACACCAATAAAGTATCAGGATATTATTTGTTGAACATGATATATGACAAGCACTATGAAGTACAAATGGTACAACAAATAATGAAGATACTGGCTACTAAAACAAGTATTTAAGCATGTGATTACTTGTCAAGAGTGGAACTGAAAGTATAAAGACCCACACAGCAAAAGATGACGCTACTCGAGGGGAAAACTGATTTGACAGGATAGGAAAGTCCCCTGAACTCTAAACAATTTTCATTCCTTTAACGTTACAATTACATTTTTCAGCAAGTCCATTTTCTAGGAGGCAGAAATGTTTAGAGAAATAGAAACAACTTTCCTCATGGTTGAGCTTTGAAATGACTTTCCAGGGATTCGTTTTTAAGATATCTTCTGGTCTCAAAAGAGTAATTTCTCTGTGCAAAATAATAACATAGTTCAGAGGTCACCTACAGTATGTCTGGAGGTCCTCACCTGTGACTTCAAGGTAGAGGTCACCATCGTCATAACCCCTGTCCGTCATTACATGGCAGAAATAAGCTCCACTGTCCGACAACAAAGTGTTGGTAATGAGCAGGGATACATTCATGTTTTTGTCATTCCAGGATGGCTCAGCAAACTCATACCGTGGCTGTCGTGTAGTTTTCCCTTCCTGAAAAAGAAAAAGAAACTTTTCGTCTCCCTCTTTCTTCCAAGAGACCACCCGGATTTGTGCACCTTTTGCTTCTTTTGAGGTTTCGACAACACACTCCAGCAGTGAATGCTGGCCATATTGTCCCACATTTGAAGTTTTGCATTTTACATCGACAAACCCTGTAGAAGGAAACATATATATTTTCAAAATGGGTGCGAGATTACATCACAACATTTCAAACATGAAATTCTTAGATTATGGCAGATTTTACCTGTCTTTCCTGCAGTGATACAGATAATAATACAAACAGAAAAAAGGGCACCATTGGAGGCCATGTTCTTTTACCTGAAACAACAACAGTAATAATAAAATTAACCATTTTAAGGGGCAGGCAGTTAAAAAGTAACACATCCACATTTTAACTCCTAGGGATCTACTGTATTTTTTAATCAAAATGCAGGGAGCAAAGGACAGTCTAGTTCACCTTGTGAGTATGCCAAGAAAAGTTTTAACTTTTTTTTGTCTTTTTCTGGTCACAGGTACACCACACCACCTGGGGCACACTTGCATATGGAGTGGACTGATGAAATGAATGGCCAAACATAATAAATCCTTTCATTGTCTTTAAAAGCTGCACTCTCTGCACAGTGACAGTGTGTTTCTGTATTGACAGCTTTGATATGAAGACACCAACATTAATGTTAAGGTTTTCATCTGTCTCCACTGTTTGCAATTTGTACTGTCAAAAAGTTAAAAAGGCGTGCTAAAACTAAACGTACTAAACAGAAACTAAAACTGACAACGATCTACCTCTATTCAGTTAATGTCTGCCAGTCGTACTTGTCTGTGGTTTAGTCTGTGCCAACAGCCCAAACCCTCGTACTGTTTTCTTTTCACCTCTTCAACAACTGAAAGATTTCCATAATCTGATCTCTTTAGCTTTTGTTTTTGTTCTTTTTTTGTAACTTGACTTCATCATGCCCAGTGGGTAAAAGGCCATGTAGACAAATAGCTAGCATACCATTTATTTTACTCAAGAGAGGTTGTGTTACTTTCACCAGGTATACAAAAAGAAAGGGGGAAAAGCCTGGGAATTTACACACTGTATGTTTTATTTCTTCCTGGGTTACTTACTAATTTAGTATTTTTTGCAATTATAGTTTTTATCGGTTGTTTTAACACCCACACACTTCTCACATTGGTTACTCAGTGTTAATGAAGATCTGTCATTTTACAGAAAATAAGTTTTTTCTTAAGAAACAGTGGACAGAACTGCTTACCTGAGAAAACAAATAAATTCTGTCCATTTTATTTGTGTATTAAATGACTCAAGGACCCAGACTGAAACAAGTATTAAATTAAGAGATACAGCCAGTAACAGGTTTCCAAAATGAACTTGGGTCTTCACAGAGTTTATTGTTGGGTGTGTGTGCTCAATTATATTTATTTAATTCGAGAGCACAGGATACAAATTCCAAATATTATAGATTATTTGCCTCTCAAGGGCCTTTTTAAAGAAAAACACACATGGGGCGGCTGTGGCTCAGGAGGTAGAGCGGGTCGTTTCCTAACTGGAGGATTAGCGGTTCGACATGTCGAGGTGTCCTTGAGCAAGACACTGAACCCCCGGTTGCTCCCAGTGATGTCACCGGTGTAAACAAAAACACAGGACTACAGTACTTGAGAAACCTGCTTGACCAGCTGTCCATTGATTTTTGTTTCATTATACACGTCACCCTGGACATTAGTGTTATATACACAGGCAGTCATACTGAAAAAGAAAGTAGACTCAAGAAATGTTTCTTTTCATATCACTTAAAGCGTTCTCTTCCTTTTCTTGCATGAGCTCCCTCCTTTTGTCTGAACTGTGATATGTCCATAGCCACAACTGCATCCTATTATGATGACGATGACACTTTATTACAGACTCAAGGTCCAGGTTCAAAAACAAATAAAAGCAATAAAAGAACAGTTTAAAAAAACGAAACAATAAAAAACAGAAAATACATAAAAACTAGAGCACAAGAACACCCATAAAACTACTGCCCCTTTAAAGGACAGGTATACCAGTGTTTCCAGAGAACCAAAGTAAAACGCATGTCACTGTGTGAAACATTAGTCAGCGATAAAATGATATGATTTTTTGAACAGTTCAAGCGACAAATAAATTTAAACATCAGGTTTCTTAAAACAGCGGAAAATGATGTACTAATTCGAGATGACACGAACAATTCACTTGCACTCGTCCATCTAGGCTTTTTCAATAATATCCTTAGGGCGTCATTATAAGCTACTGACAGTTTCCGAAGACTGCCCTTTTTATAATTACACCACAGATGAGCAGTGTACAAGGAAGTGCAATACGCTTTAAACAATGCCAGTTTTACTCCCACGGAGCATGCACCAAATTTCCGGGCCAGTACATTAGCTTGTACATATTGTAATGACCCCTGGCTATAACATGCGGCACTGCCGATATATATCCACGACATCAGACAAACAATCGTTAATGACATGACCCAAATACTTACTGTAACTTCACTGCACACAGTTAAGATATTATCAGATAACTTAAAAGAAGGAAATACAAGGGACCTGTCCTCGTTTGTATATCATAATGACACTTTTGACAGCATTATACTTGACATCGTGACATTCCCCAAACACTGAGCACACATTCAAGAGCTGCTGAAGACCTGCTGAGCTGGGACTAAAAATCACAAGGTCGTCTGCATACATTAAATGATTCACAACTTTGTCACCGACCATACATCCCGTTCTGCACATATTTAGTTCTTTAGACAGATCATTCATGTAAAAATTAAACAAAATTGGGGAAAGCAGACTACCTTGTCTTACGCCGTTATGTCCACAACTGGTATAATTCAGGACAAAACTTCAGCGACATGATTGAAATAAAAAAACAAAAGCTGATTTTTCATCGGAAATGGTCACTCTTAAACCAGCAGAAGAGCAGGTGAGTCTTCTGCCCCTAAGTGATTTGTGTTTGTGAGTGTGAATGCAAATTCCTTAGACTAATATGCTAAACTGGACAAACGTGAAGTTCACATGCTGGACAGTCAGCCTCAAAGCGAAAGAAAAGGAGCACGGTACAAATCGAGACCCTGCAGCTGTGTGGTGGTGTGGCATGATTGTGAGATGCCAAGATGTAATCCATATATCCATTTTACCTCTGACTGTAACACACTGAACATATACATCCTGTTCAGCTAAGATGGATTGCAGGAACTTGAAGCTAGTGAAAAGAATTTATAGACTTCCATTTGACCGATAGATGACGTTGAAGAAGACTCAGGACACCAGAGTTTCCTGGTTCAGGCAGTTCACTGAATGAGCTCGGGTGAACTTTGCTACAGCATCATAATATGGTACAATATTCCCAAAGAATCACCTGGGTTTGTCCTGTACTTATGGAAGCAAGAGAAATTCCTGGTGGCTACACCCTAACTTTAGCCCAACCTAGTTACCTTTAAAGGTGTGTCTAAACTTGTATAGCACATTACACAGAGGCTGACTTGATGTCCCGGCTATTCCAGTCACATATGATCGCTGCTGTTGCATGTGTAGATGGTTCAGTCCTAGTTCAGGTCAAGCACAAGACAATGTGCTCTCAAAGCCAAAGCATATACTACTATTGCCTGAGCAATACAGACATATGACATTTTAAAAATCCACTAATGATTATCTGATTTATTTATTTTTTTATTTATTTGGTAATGTAAGAGATTTTTCGTTTCTTTGTTTTTGCTATGTTCAGACTTTTTTGTGTATGGGGGGCAGTATAAAGACAAACAAACACACAACAAGGTCTGTAGGCCAGAATCAAAATGAGGGGGGTTGTTGTGGTTATATGGTTTCTGTATTAATTGCATATGCACAGTTTTAATAAAAATCCCCTAAATTTGTCTTTTAAAGAACTGTGAAAATGATGTACTGAGTTGGACAAAAAAAAAACTGAAAAAAATAAACTTGCCAACCATGTAAGAGTGTCACTGTTTCGACATATTGTTTCTATAAGAGTTCATATCTGTTGATATATATCAGTCCAGCTGATATATCAATGGACCTCACTGAGGAAGTAAGAGAAAGTCACCACTGTCAAAACTCCTCACCCAGCTGGAGGAAAAACCACTCATCATCACTCACCTAGAAGCCTTCACACCCCCTCATTGCAACTCCTCACTCAAATTCTATATTGTAAGCAACATATCTCACATCATTCAAAGTGACATTAACTAAGTAGCCTACTTCTGCACTGGCATTTGGCTTATTATGCTGCCTTCCAGCCCTGTAAGAAATAATTAGAGTAGGAGCCAACATAAGCCCAATTTAACTACCAAATGTTGTTGTACCTTCGTTGCATCATAGTGTGTCTACAGGCTTGCTACACTGACTAAACTTAAGATTAATTATTGTGCAACCTACAGAGTTTACTGCACAAGAAGTGACTTTCATTTTAAGATATCAGCACTATCTGTGGTTATTTCCAATAGCCTACACTGCCTCTTCATCTCTCTTGAATGCTTATGCGTGGTGAATATAAAAGTAACTTATTCATAGACTGTGGAAAACCCATGTAGGCAACTGGTCAGGTTTCCTTCCTAGAGGTCGGAGTTATTTTAGTCACCCATACTCGACGCTGTGGCCTATATGTAACATAGATGGGTAGGGTAAACATTGTACTAAACTGACTAATAACGTCTTATCGTATTAAAAGAGGAAGCTCTGACAAATCCTAAAACAGACCCATCACGTTAAGACTTCCTTAATTAGTTGTCAGCTTAGAAGGTTACAGTTGATAGGAAACAGGAGCAAAGCTGAGCTTTACCAAGAGCATTTGAAGGCTGCACATAGCCGAACCTGTAGCTCTATGTATTTCTACATAAAGTGCCTCTAGCATGAATAGTAACATAGTCATTACATCAAGGGCACCTTGTCAAAAGTAAGCGATGTCTGTTAAATTACAACCGCCTCGCCAGCTGTTTGTATACGTGTCGTAGCATATGGGCTAGCAGGCTGTAAATACGTCACTCACTGCCAGAAAACGATAATGTAAGGTCAGACTCACCGTACACGCTCCTCTGTAGGGTAACCGAGCCACTTCTATAGGGTGAAGCGTGTGGACTGACCTGAACGGTCGTCCCGGTTCTTCTCTTATCTTACTTTCACTTTCGTTATGAGTAAATGTAGGAGTGACAAACGCGTGGCAGCTGTTCTACAGTATTGTTCAAAATAATAGCAGTACAATGTGACTAACCAAAATAATCCAGGTTTTTTGTATATTTTTTATTGCTACATGGCAAACAAGTTACCAGTAAGTGCAGTAGATTCTCAGAAAGCAAACAAGACCCAGCATTCATGATATGCACGCTCTTAAGGCTGTGCAATTGGGCAATTAGTTGAAAGGGGTGTGTTCAAAAAAATAGCAGTGTGGCATTCAATCAGTGAGGTCATCAATTTTGTGAAATAACAGGTGTGAATCAGGTGGCCCCTATTTAAGGATGAAGCCAGCACTTGTTGAACATGCATTTGAAAGCCTGAGGAAAATGGGTCGTTCAAGACATTGTTCAGAAGAACAGCGTACTTTGATTAAAAAGTTGATTGGAGAGGGGAAAACCTATAAAGAGGTGCAAAAAATTATAGGCTGTTCAGCTAAAATGATCTCCAATGCCTGAAAATGGAGAGCAAAACCAGAGAGACGTGGAAGAAAACGGAAGACAACCATCAAAATGGATCGAAGAATAACCAGAATGGCAAAGGCCCAGCCAATGATCAGCTCCAGGATGATCAAAGACAGTCTGGAGTTACCTGTAAGTACTGTGACAGTTAGAAGACGTCTGTGTGAAGCTAATCTATTTTCAAGAATCCCCCGCAAAGTCCCTCTGTTAAAAAAAAAGGCACGTGCAGAAGAGGTTACAATTTGCCAAAGAACACATCAACTGGCCTAAAGAGAAATGGAGAAACATTTTGTGGACTGATGAGAGTAAAATTGTTCTTTTTGGGTCCAAGGGCCACAGACAGTTTGTGAGACGACCCCCAAACTCTGAATTCAAGCCACAGTACACAGTGAAGACAGTGAAGCATGGTGGTGCAAGCATCATGATATGGGCATGTTTCTCCTACTATGGTGTTGGGCCTATTTATCGCATACCAGGGATCATGGATCAGTTTGCATATGTCAAAATACTTGAAGAGGTCATGTTGCCTTATGCTGAAGAGGACATGCCCTTGAAATGGTTGTTTCAACAAGACAATGACCCCAAACACACTAGTAAACGAGCAAAGTCTTGGTTCCAAACCAACAAAATTAATGTTATGGAGTGGCCAGCCCAATCCCCGGACCTTAATCCAATCGAGAACTTGTGGGGTGATATCAAAAATGCTGTTTCTGAAGCAAAACCAAGAAATGTAAATGAATTGTGGAATGTTGTTAAAGAATCATGGAGTGGAATAACAGCTGAAAGGTGCCACAAGTTGGTTGACTCCATGCCACATATACATATTAAATAAATAAATAAAAATATTATAAAATCTTAGAAAACATAAAGTGCCCAGACTGTAAGTAAATTAGTATTACATCTTTTCAACATTAATGTAATAGCATGTAAACAGGAAAATGTAAACTTTATTCAAACTCTATTTGTGCCCAACACTGTGAAAACAATATTACTTCAAGTTTTTTGCCAGAAAAATGAGCATGTTGACTTTGGTAGGTTTTAAGGTGCGTTGGCATGTAACATTTCCTGGTGCACTAAAAAGTCTCTCTGAAGGTGAGCTGCTTGCAGGTATACAGAGGTACTTTCTAGCTAGTTTGCTCAGGTGTGGGAAGTTGACCTGATGGAGTTGCCACCAAGTGAGAGGGTTCTCCTCAGTGTCTACTGTGGGAGATACCAGGTAGCTGTTGAGCTCTGCCTCTACGGAGTGTGATGGTACCACAGATGAAGGAGCTGGGGATGTTTTGAAGAAACTGCCTAAGGATTTCTTGGCCTTCTTTTGGATTGCTTCTGATGGATCCATGCCTGCGTTTTGTTGCTCCTAGAATATGAAAATATGAAAATTCTATAAGTAAAATGTAGTTAGTAATTTGAATTTTTACTTACCGGTATTCACAAATTAACATTTAACTTTGACACAAGTGCTTCAATTTCAGACATCACTCTTGCTTTGATGTTGAGGACCTTGTCACTGCTGATGTAGCCAGCTTTGAATCTGGGATCCACAAAGGATGCCATGTCCAGAAGTTCTTGAGTAGCTGGGTTGTCATACTTTGTGTTCATGTAGTCCAGGATCTTTTTCTTTATGCACTTTGTTAAGTCACTGTCTTCGTCCTTTGCAGCAAGAAGAGAGGTGTTCATCACGTGTAGGACCGGTTTGACACATGAAACACTCACATCTCTTTCAGCAGAAAGGGCATCTGTGAACTCTTGTAGAGGCTGCAGTGCCTGGTTAATGGACTCCAGAACATCTAGGTCTTGCCTACTGGGTTGTTGCCCTCCTACGGCCTCCTCCACATCTCCTGATGTACTGGCCTGTCTCCTGGTAGCGCCTCCATGCTCTGGACACTACGCTGACAGACACAGGAAACCTTCTTGCCACAGCTCGCATTGATGTGCCATCCTGGATGAGCTGCACTACCTGAGCCACTTGTGTGGGTTGTAGACTCCGTCTCATGCTACCACTAGAGTGAAAGCACCGCCAGCATTCAAAAGTGACCAAACCATCAGCCAGAAAGCATAGGAACTGAGAAGTGGTCTGTGGTCACCACCTGCAGAACCACTCCTTTATTGGGGATGTCTTGCTACCTGCCTATGCTTTCCACCTGTTGTCTATTCCATTTGCACAACAGCATGTGGAATTGATTGTCAATCAGTGTTGCTACCTAAGTGGACAGTCTGATTTCACAGAAGTGTGATTGACTGGGAGTTACATTGTGTTGTTTAAGTGTTCCCTTTATTTTTTTGAGCAGTGTATTAGATGTTCAAAGAGCCTCACCACTTTGCCTTGATCGGTTTTCTATATATATATTTATTCCTCACATAGCCTATAGTAGGTTTAGAACTTTTCAAATCTCAGATGAAACAATGATCAGCACTGCTCACAAAGATACTCTTAATTTCTTTTCAGTTGTCCATTTCAAAAAGTCAAGCTGATGCTAACCCTGGTTTTTGCTTTGCCTCACTCTCCCTGTGTAAAGGAAGGCAGACAGCCATTGTTTTTTGCTGCCCTTCATGGCTGAGTGTTGGAAAGTGGATCTTGGGTGGGTTCTCGGTGGTGGACATGACTACTCATACTTCAGTAAAACCTATAACTTTTGCTAGGTGGCATATGGGGCTAATCCTCACATCTGAGAGGCTAGGACTACCAAATATTAGGAATCTCTGCTTAAAAATGACTAAAGTGAATAAATGACAATTAAAATAGATGCTAATAATTTTCTTTCAATCAACTAACCTAAACTTTGCAGTTCTAAATATAATCATAAGTCAGATAATATACACAGCAAACAGCCCATGGTCAAAATTAATTTTTAATGTTCATTTCCATTTGTGCCATTTCTTTAATTCAAATTTCTGCAATGATGTACATCCAGCAAGAGGAATTGGTTAAGATATGACTTGCATCATAACAAATGTGAAAAACAACCACCATCATGTACCACAAATATAGGTGTGTCTTGCATGCCAGGTAGCTGACACAGTTGTCACACACACTCGTGACTCTACGGGACAGAAGCAGGAAAGAGCTTGAATTTTGATCTGAATGTCATGTGTTCTGCATTTCCAGTGAGCAGGATAATTAACTGTATACGGAGGTAAAACGCAGAAAAAGGCTGAGCTGTCATAAGGTCACTTGTCAAACCTAAGACGACTTTACCAGAAAAACTTCAGTGTCAGGACCAACAACACTCCACTGACTGGCAATGGGAAAGAAAAAATGTACTTCTTGGTGATACTGGTGGGACATGATCAGTGGAAACCCAACCTTGTTTGATGTTGCAGCCTAACAGACGAACAGGAACACTTTATTTTAGAGTAAATGCTGCCTATAAAAACACAGGGCACTCAAAACTGGCACTGGGTTGGGTTACTATAATCTCTGGTGAGTGACTACAATTTAAAAAGGCTTACTTTAATTCAGTTACCCGAAATGGGACCTACAGCACTCATCTGACGACAACTGTCTGCATCCATCAGATGATGAGGACAGTAATTTGTGGCTCTTATTTGGCTCCTATGTAGATAATAATACTATAATCAGTAGGATTCCAACTTCATGCAACAACAATACAACAATTGTTCCACACACATAAATACACAAAAACAAACTAACAGGCTCATGGTTATGGTTCGTCTCACATTCATACATTACAGGCCAGATGTGCATGCAGGATGAGTCAAAACCGAACACAGTGTAAAAGTGACACCTTTCTTTTTTGCTTGTGTTTGAGAAACTGCTTGTATAATAACCTACAGCTTGTGCTGTTGCAATAAAGTTAGGGGAGACTTATCATTGATTGATATGACAAATGTGATCCTTGTACCCTTTCTGGCAGATCCAATGCATTATGGGGACAAAGGCAGACTTTGAACCATATACATATAAATACATAAAGTGCTTCTGTCAAAATAAAAAACATAAAAACAGTACAAAACAGTTTCCAGAAGAGAGGTATCAAAACAATGCACTTGGGAATATAAAGAATGGTGTCTGTTGGACATCAGGATTCCTGTGGTACAGACAAGTTGGTGGAACTTTTTAAATAAAAAAAAAATAATAAAAAAGAAAGAAAGAAAGATGAGCTGACAGACACATGGAGGTAAACAGGGGCAATTGACTTGAATTCAGCCCAGGATGAGGCTGGACTTGCCACCAGGGGGATTCCTGCGGCCTGACGGTAGCCCTGCAGTGGGCTCCTCTGCTGCAGGGGCATCCTCTTGTTGCTCTGGAGCTGCGTCAGACTCAGCAGCACTGTTGTCTGAACACAGGTAGGAAGACAAGTGACAAATTGCATTTGGAAACATCAACAAAGCAACAAGCCAAGTTCAAACAAGTCATTCTCTTAACCACAACCCGAAAGAACTCTTCAGCACAAACTGTTTATCCAAACTCCCATATGGGAGTTACGGTGATAATCCTGTGCACAGCCCAAGACGAGACAACTCCCACATGGACGTGTTAACATCTTGTGACATATTCCTCTCTTCTGTTTCACTCCGGTCACACAGATTTAGATGCATCTGTTTCTCTGCCTTCTTAATATCACTGCTGCTGAAAAAGCAGTTAATGCTGAATCAACCATTAACTCAGAAAACCTGCCATACAGTGTTTCACTTGTAATGTGAAAAGTGAAACCATAAGATTTATAACTATGAACATGTATACAAGCTCAGTAGCCAATCAGGGTTATCAAAAGAAATAACAGTCTGATCTTATGTACTTATTTATAGGACTAACTAGCTCAACTGGTGATGATGCAGGGACTATTTTTGCCATTTTAGCTTCAGTATTTCAGCACATAATCACGTACAATACATAGCAATGCAAATGCATATTTAAGACCCTTTTGCAAAATCCTTGTTTTAAAACAAGTCATTGTTTTGGAGAATGCCCTAAATACCAACAACGTGAGAATAAAATTTTTCCTGGAACACATTCATTTTCATCTGCTATGTGGCAGGAAGAAAACTCTGCCCTTTGCATTAGACCTGACTTGATATAATGTGCTGTCCAGTCTCATGCGTATGGCAAATATCGCACACGTATGTCATGGCTCTCTGTCATGGGTGTGATGAAGCCAGCAATGTTAACTATCCCAAGCCTGAAAGGGGCTTAATGTTTTCGACCACTGGTTCAGAATTGGCTTCCTTTTTCTCTTTCCTCCTGTCTTTGATTTTAAGTGTTGTACCCATTATGTAGACTAGATTATCAAGTACTGTTAAACAAGGTGATGTAATGTTTAGGGATTTTCAACCACAGGAACCTACTGACAAGGAGGTGCATGTAGAGATGCTGCAGGAGCTCGTAGACTGTTCTGCTTTGCAAACCAGAAACAGATATTGCCATTCGTGAGCTTTTGCAGTAAATCCTACGCCTTGCTTCAGACTGAAGAGACTCTGAGTGTTTTTTCAAAAAGATAAAGGAATCATCACTGGTGCGTGCCTGACTTTTACTGGCCTTTGTCAGGTACCACAACACCCCCTTCCTCTAAACAGAGACTGACACAGCAAAAACTACAATGGATAAACAAAGTAGGACATCCGTGGTCACCCAGTGAGGTTATGCTGGGTGACGATTAAGGGAAGCACAGGGTGTACTGCTTGTTAGGTTCCGACTGTGGAAATTCAGCTTGGTAAATCACGTGCTTACCATTATCATGTACAGAATTTTCTCCATCCTAAAAAAAAAAAAAATGCAGAAAGGAAGGTCAGTATTTCAACAGCTTGTACTGCATTGTTACGCTTGATGTAAAAATGTACTGAACAATAAAATCTAAGTAGCTAAAATGTCAGTAAGCTCTCATTCCTTTCTTATTGCTATATAAGTTACCATTGTGAGACATTAAAGGAAGATGAAAAATAAATAAGAGATATTTTAAACCATTTAGACTTCAGCTGTATACTTGTCTGCCCTCAGGTTTCACTTCTTTTCTCTCCACAGCTCATGATCAGAAGCATGATCTTACTATGGTGTAGGCGTCTGCAGAGTGATTGATGTTGTGGTTCCCTCCTCTCCTCAAAGGGGCTGACGGCTCACCACAAAGCACACCTGTGGGCTTCCCACCTGGAAAAACAAGGAGACCTAATGGCTCAGACTGGTAAGTCTTGACACAGGAGGTGCAAAGAGAACATAACAAATGCTCCAGTTGTTTTAGTGACAACTATCACGGTGTGTTGTATCATTCCAACATCACAATAAGTCAGACTGGGGCAAGAAACAAGCTGTTTGATGTATTATACTGGTTGTAAGGAAACAATTTATCCAGACCAACAAAGTGAGTGCACCAGAAAGGTTGGTAACAATCCCTCACTGCGCAGGACAACTACAGTGAAAACTGTGAACCAGGAGGTCAGTCTGTGAACTGTAAAGGATGTTTCCAGTCAACTGAACAATAATTTTCCTGTTCAGCTGCATTTCTTACAGACCTGCTTGTGCATCAGATGAAACCTCCAGTAAACAGATTAGGTTCACAGAGTAGGCTGCCACTGAGACAACAGAGTCAGCAGATGGCAGATTGTGACTCCGTGTCATAAAGTTAGATGCCATAAAACTCATCATTCAAGTACACAGAACAAAACTCAACAAAACTCAACATGTTATCAGACAGCAAGCCAGGCAGCAACAACAATCATATGACAGGGGCTGCTTTTGTTTGATGCAGACTGAAACTCTGTCAGAACACAGTGCTGTGCTTTGAGCTCAATGCTGACATCGGCATAAGTGTAAGAACATACTCAACGACAACATGTTGCTATCAGGCAGATACAGTATTTGCTGAGTTCATCATCTAACTCTGGCACTAAATCCAAAGTTCAGGTGAAGCTGGTGAGAATGTCATTAGTCTATCAAGTATTTAGTCAAAAACAAAAGTACTGAGCAGACTGATGATGGTGCTAAATGAAAAGTCAGGGGGTCACTAGAGTAAATAAAATGAATCCTGACAAGGGTTCATGAATGTATGTGTGCACTGTCACATTTTATTCTCACCCAAAACTCACAAATGTGAACCTTGTGATGCCACTAGGGGAAAGGTCAGGGATCACCAAAATCATTAGGATTCATCTGCCGAGTACCATGGATATCTGTGCCAAATTTTATGGCAGTTTATCCGATCGCTATTGAGCGATTACAGTCTGGAATGAGACACGGTGTAATGAGACACACCACTACTCCTTGACAATGCTAGCATGTTGAACAACAAAGACTGTTTGAAAGCTCCATTGTTAGAAATGAAACTCCATCTCAAATAAACATAACTGAACAATAGTATCTGAGGATAACAGGAAGAACCTGCTCTACAGGAAAATGACACTGGAGTTTTAGAAAAATGTACCAAAGGAGAAATATCCTATTGTCAAACAGCTTGTAAATCCTGTCACAAATACCCTCTATATTTCATTCTTCACAGATATACAAAAACACATAAGAAAATCTGCTATATTTTAAAAATGCAGAGTTTAAATAGTTTCCCTGTGTCTGTTTGGGTTCTCTCTGGGTACTCCAGCACAGTCCAAAGGCATGCAGCTTAGGTTGGCTAGCAATTATGAATTATCCATAGGAGTGAGTGTGGGTGTGTGTGGTTTTTATCTACATGCCAGCCCTGTGATAGACTGGTGATCCTGCCAGGGTGTACCCTACCTCTCACCCAACTTCAGGTGGGATCGGCTCTAGCCCCGCCCACAACCCTATTCAGGAATAGGTGGTAAAGAAGATGGATGGATGATTTCTGCTGGATATTGTCTCATTACTCATGAATTTGACAGGGGAAAAACCCTGATGTGACCCACTGTGCCAGACATCCTACACATGTCCTACTAGTTCCCCAGTGGGCTTTTTAGCCTGAAAGTTTCACTTCCACTACAAATGTCATACGTTTACAATAGGCCTGTTCAAATTTATGAGAATTCATAATAAAATATGCTGCTGTGTAGGCTTGTTCCCTGAGGCTGGGGAACAGCTGCGGCTGTTTTCTAACATTTTCAATCCCCTTATTGACAGGCTTATTGTCACTGAGTAGGAGTATTGTCTACTTTTGGGAATGAAAATTGCAGAATATAAAATAGGTTGGCGTTTTTGATCACGTCCAAAAGTTTCAACACACTGACGGCCATTCAAACTGCCGCCATTTTTTATGCCTCTGTAACAGTGTCAGCCACCACAGGAGGCGTTATGTATTCAGG
>NW_018127988.1:1269019-1270341 GCF_001952655.1 Monopterus albus | reverse complement strand
TTTCAAATTTGGCACAAACGTCTACTTAAACTCAAAGATGAACTGATTAAATTTTGGCAGCACAAGGTCAAGGTCACCTTGCACTGTGGCATCTGTTGTATTTCCGTGAATGGTTGGTGGAAGCATACAACTGTGACGAATGCCCTAAGGGAATTTCTTCAAATTTGGCATGTGTCCACTTGGAGTCAAGGATGAACTGGTTAGATTTTGGTGGTCAAAGGTTAAAGGTCAAGGCCAATGACCTCACATCTGCCCTATTCCCATGAATTCAACTGGTTGGCAGAGGCATGGAACAGCAAAGCAGTAATTTAAACATTTAAGCATTTTTGATGTTCATCAGTTTGGCTGCCTTGCTGAACAAATGTGTTTCTACTGTGCCAACCAACAACAATTTAATATGTTGCCTTAAATTTTCTACCTCAGACCTGGTGCCTTTCTGTGCGGAGTCTGCATGTTCTCCCTGTGCCTGCGCCGGTACTCCGGCTTCCTCTCACAGTCCAAAGACATGCAGCTTAGGTTGACTGGTGACTCTAAATTGCCCGTAGGAGTGTGTATGGTTGCCTGTCTACATGATAGGCTGGCCTCTTGCCCAATGTCAGTTGGAATAGGCTCCAGAACAAATGAATTTCTAATTATGCTCACATTTTACAATTAGTCTAACTTTCTGTGTATACGCATGAAGGAGTACAACACAGGCAGTTTGCAGTGACACAAAAACAATGAGGATGCATTGACTAAGAGGAAATGCTTGGTACGGGAAAAAAAGATAATCCTATTCAAAGTAAACAGCCAATATGATTCCATTTAATCAAAGATTATGTAATGTCAGGACAAAAGGCTCATTTCTCTTGACAAATTGGAGAAGTAAAAGGAGGAATAGGAAAATGAGACTAGACTTCTTTAATTTAAAGTGAGAAATGTCTTTCACCAAATGTGAGAAGTAAAAAGAGGAAGAGAATGGGTAAATGTTTTGACATGCACTGCAGGGTCATGTAGTTTCTTTAAATATCCTCTGGGGGTGTTACTGTTTGTAACATATACAGTCAGGGAAAAAATTATTTGAACCCCAGCTGATTTTGTAAGTTTGCCCAATAATAAAGAAATGATCAGTCTACAATTTCAATGGTAGGTTTATGTGAACAGTGAGAGACACAACAATAACAAAAAAAATCCAGAAAAATGCATTACAAAAAAAAGTTATACATTAATTTGCATTTTCATGAATGAAATAAGTATTTGATCCCCTATCAGTCAGCAAGATCTCTGGCTCCCAGGTGTATTTTATACAGGTAACGAGCTGACATTGGGAGCCCTCTCAGCTC
>NW_018127988.1:1266333-1267839 GCF_001952655.1 Monopterus albus | reverse complement strand
CTTTAGGACCTATTTCAGGATGTCTGTGGGACAGTTTGAAGAGTTGTTGGTGCTGTTGACCCCCCACACGATGAAACAGAAAAATAATTACAGGGATCCGATCGACCCAGAACAGCGCCTGGCCGTGTGCCTGAGGTTAAAAAAAAATTGTTTATTTGTAATGAAATCAGTTTAGTTCACAAGCAAGTGAAGATCCTCTGCTATCCGTCTCCATACGTTATCTTTATATTCATTATCTTTGTAGTTTTTGTCCTTTTTATCATAGATAACTGAATTCGCTGAAACAAATTGTGGATTAAGCGGTCCGCCATGTTGAATTTGAATTCGACAAGCTGCATTGTGATTGGTCAGAGCTGCTGCCGTCGCCGCGACGAGTTGGAAAAATCGACCCGGAGGCGAAAAAAATTAATGTCGCTTTTCGCGTCGCGAAATTACGTCGGCGGTGTGCAATGTATCATTGACAAGTTATTGGTTCGAAAAATATTATTGACGCGCGAATAAATCGCGCGTTAAATTCGCGTCTGGTGTGAAAGGGCCTTAAGACCCAAGGAGGATGATTTTTTGAGAAAACAATTTGCTTTTTCCTTTTGCCAATTTATTTAGGCTGTTATACATTACACTTTTATTTCAGAAAGTTTTTCAGAAAGGTTTCTGGCTTCAGCTTTCCTACTTGGATGACAAATCAAAACTGCCCGATAGGCTTTCTGGTTGCTAAACCACTGTCCTGGTGACAGAGTCCTGGCTGATGCTGTCACAGTGTCACCCAGCAAATGATAGAAAAGCTACTAAGACTGATACTGTATGTTAAAGTCCAGCTCTCCACTGATGAAATCCCAGGAAAGCCATGCTGCTAAAGCTGCCAAAACCCTTCCAGATGGATAATGCTCTGGAGCTTTAGGTTAGAACAAATCCATGCACTTTTGGAGGTCCCAAAGAGACACATCTTAACAGATGTTACAATTGTTACTTCCCTTTCTTTAGCACATCAGTTTTGTCTTCAGTGGATCTCCATTATACTGCAGTGGACTGTGGTCAGTACACTCAAAAAACAGCTTGTTTTCCCAGCCACTGAATCTTCAGCATTGCACTATGGTGATTTTAGTGATGTTGATGGTGGTTTTAGCTACTTGTAGCTGGCTGCAGTAGTTCTTCAAATCATCAGACTAGTGTTTACTACAAACCCCGAAACCTGTACATACAAACCAGTTTTTAAGAGCTACCAGCTGCTTTTGGGAAAAATGATATGGGGCATCACTGGTGGCAGTGTAGTGAAGATACTGCTGGCCTGTTTCAAATTGTGACTGTCGCTGACACTAAACAACAACAAAACATACAAACCAGCTAGCAACTAATATTTACATTTTCTCATATGTGACAAGTAACATTAGCTATAGATATACCACTTATAGATGGGGCAAAGAAATGCCTGACCAACATTCAGTTCATGAAAATGGTCCACGTTTTGTTGCACTCTATATAAAAATCTACAAAATAAATATTATATAT
>NW_018127988.1:1251666-1257538 GCF_001952655.1 Monopterus albus | reverse complement strand
TAGTGCAAACATGTAAACATGCAAAGAATAAGGCAACTGTCAGAGGAAATAGACTTGGAAATGGCCAATACAATGCACAGTACTAAAAAAAAAAGACAGAGTAAGGTCAGCAGTTTATTTTTTCACAAGTGGGTTCTGCATAATTGGGAACCTAGATCAAAAATACAAATCTTGCATCACTTTTTCTGGAATCCCCATCACTGGGCAAGGATGATTGACCATAGTATGAAGCTATAACACCAAAAAAAGTACAAAAAAAACCCTCAGTGATGTTTTTGTGTTTTACCAGTGAATTAGGATGCATTTGTCACAGACAACTTGATACTCCCCCTTTAAGTTTTATAACAAATCCTGCAAGACAGCTCAATTGTACATGAATGTTAGAGCTTTCTGAAGGCTTGAAAAGAATCCTAATTAGTAGATAAACACCAATGACTAAATATCTATTACCAGCAAGGAAAGAAAATTCATTATTTGGGCACCTATGTCAAATAGAGCATAAAACATTGTTCTTATGTATTCGGCAGTTTGAAGCTTTGAGTAGCCTCAGGTGGCACAGGGATGTTTGGTCCAGCAGTAAGACAAAACCTGTAAAGCTTTTATTTTCAAAACACAATAGGGATATAACGATACCAAAAACCCATGGTACAATATTGCCATGGTAAAAAGTCCACAATACAATATTTGTCACAATATTAAAAAATAAAGAGGAAAAAAAAATCATTTATTAAATAATAAATAAACATTTTTTTACAGGATCTTCCTTTTAACTTAAAATTGAGCATCAGTGTTTTTAGTACGCCCTGGGCAGGTTTAACTTTTTCTATTTCATGGCTGTGCCAACAGGTGGTCAGGTTCTCAGTACTGGACCAGCTGAAGTAGATATGCCCCCTGGCCACTGGGGGAAATAGTGAGCAAATTGCTGTTTGGTGTACCAGAACAAGGAGAAGAAGACACCAAACTACACTAGAGCCGTTTTTACAAATGAACTCTGGACTACATCTGCAGAATCAGGTCTGGATTTTGTCAAGAGCGGTCCGTTCAAACATGTAGCACACAGCAGGAAGTAGTTTGTGAAGACATGTTCTCAACTACTGGAAATACTCTGTTTGGTTTATGTGTGGGGTAGAGTGCATAAGAGGCAGGACATGATGTAGTCATGTAGCCAGTTTATAACTGATCATAAACAACAAGTCTCTTACCTTGTTGGACTATTTTGGCACCGGCTCATGTCTTCATTGTAAATAACTGTTTTTCTTCACCATTGGATGTTTGTATTTTTCCAGTTTCATGTCGGCCATGTCATCAACACACCTACTAGCTCTGGGTGAATACTCTGGACTATACGCTGCTGTATACTCACATGGTTTCAATCCGGCTCATTCGGACCTTACATGCACTTTGTACTAGGGAGCTGGCAGAGTAAAGTACGCTTAAGGTCCGGACTAACTCGGACATTTGCATTCTCACATATAGCTTCCATCCAGTACTGTCTAGAGAATTTCAGGGTTCCAGTGCATGTCTGAAAAGGGCTTAGGACAAGCCACATAAAGGTGAAACTTGTTCTTTAATTGAGGTATTTTTCAAACATCGAGCTCTACTTTTTCAAGAGAAAGGACTTTAAGGGTGGTTTTGAATTTGTGCATCTGGTTTGTTTGCCTCTCTCTGTTAAAATGTCATGTCCCGACTGTTTCTACAAGATTAATCCACGAGTGTCTCAGTCCTAAACGGGGCTAGTATTGCCTTCATCTGACAGTATTTGCAAATTGTTTGTCAGTTTCCTTTCCACCCATGTCATTTCTTAAAACGGGAAAACCAAAATGCTGGCAAACATCGCCTCTAAAAGGTGACAATGGAGCATCCACCATGTCCAGTGACATGATCAAGAAATTTCATGAAAATTAATACCATGAAATTACAAATATTATTACATCCCTAACACATAATAAAGTCAAACATGTCCCTCATTATCATTGGTTATCACCATAATAGGTAAGACATAAAATGTCAACATAGGATGGATATGAGAAGCTGAATTTCAAGCTTCTCCACTAAAGCAACACTTTTCTGGAAATGAAATGAGATAGTATATACCTGGTGGGTTGTTCCTTCGATTAGCATAGGGGTCCTCGGGCTCAGCAAAAACACTGGAGGCCATCTTGTTTTTCCGGACAGGGGGTTTCTCCTCATCTGCACCAAGTGAAATGTTGGAGCCGCCACCAGGAGGACGCAAAACCCTGGGAAGAGAGATGTCAACACTCTTACTGAAAGTTGGAGTTTGTTTTTCTCTCCAATCTAAAATTCTGTATGAAAAACACAACCTACATTAATGCTGTGGTTCAGACAAAGGATGAACAGAATTAATAAACAAATTATTATTCATTCACAATGAATGGTAAACCATCAGTTTTATTTTGGGTTATTTAGCAACATGAGAAATGGAAAAATGTTATGACTAGATTTATTTTGGTTGATCAAAATGGTTGTAGAGTGTGTCTGCAAAGTCTTAGCAACCAGACTCAAGTATGTTACACACAAGGAATTTGTTTCTGGTACAGAACCGATGGCAGCCATCTGCAGTGCCACCTCAACTGATGGCTCTAACCATTGGGGGGGGGGCAACAGGGATGGTGTTCAGTGTCTTGCCCAAGGACAATTTGACACGTGGACTGCCAGCACCGAGATTCAAACCTTCAACCTTCTGGTTGGGAAACAACTTCTCTACCCACTGCACCCCTGTAATGCAGTACACTTCAGTAGCACTACTAACTAGCCTACTGCCTCCAAAATATCCTTCATGATGTAGGATTTATTGGAGGACTACTGTATTAGACTACACTTCTAAATAGGTCTGAGTGTATCCTTTGAGAACTTATTGAATTGTTACTGCTATATAACCATACTGATTATGTTTTCTCTAAAGTGTAAATGTACCACTTGTTAATATTGTTGCACCATGGTACTGGTCTAATATTTTTGTTTTTCTTTAATCACATTGTTATTTCAGGGCTATGATAAAAAAGAATCGTCATTTTTCCAGTTTTCATGTAATAGCAGTGTATTGCTTTCACTGCTTTGTTGTGATGAAATATATATAACGAAAGCTGGGGTTAATGACAGGTGTGGCCAGCTGTAACATGGCCATTGGTCGCCTAAATTAAATGAGGCCATATGCAGGGCAAACTAGGGGATGTCTTATTGCACCTTACTGATTATCTCGATTAACGCTACTGCTCTGAAATCCACTGGGGCCCCACCCAACTGGAATGACAGACCGTATGTGTATTCGTTTTCACACAATAAACACGACAAACCAGTTAGAGCATATACAAATACGCACGCCGATGGCCTATACAGTAACTAGCCGCACAATGAGCAGGTACTTAACGGATAATTAGCTTCTCTACAAAAGGGAGAGTACGTGTGCTATGCTGCTAGCTGGTGATGTTCAAATGGGAAAGGTCCATCCTTACGGACAAAAAACGGGAAGGTGTGGTACCGAGCTTTATCCTAGCATCCCTGCCATCCGTGCTTAGCTTCCAACAATTTCGAAGCAGTTAATTGAACATTACAGGCAGTGATCTGAATAAAAATGTATAAAAAATGTACGTTGACCTAGACAGCGTTAAAATAAACCTTAGAAGATGCTGGACTGGTCGGCTTCGTGATGGCTAAAGGCTTATTGAAAGGTCTGAACGTCGCCTTTTACCTGGAACTGCTTTTGGCACCGGGCTCCATCCCTTGAAATGTTGTGGTTGTCGTCATTTTTGCACAAGTCGTAAAATATTAATAAACTCGACAGGAATTATACTTAAAGAGCAGTACTTCACCGCCTCATCATTGTCTATCCTACTGCTTCCCAATAATCAGCCTGCCTCCAGTCTGTCTGGATCAATGTCAATTTGGCCAGAGTATGTATATATTGCACTTCCGGCCAAAATTTCAAAATAATATATACTCACCTGACAAATAAATGTTTCGACATTTTATTAATTAATTATATACATATATATATATATATATATATTTACTTATGGAGTATATGACTTGCGATTAGGGCTTTGTTCTTCATAACCCCGTACTTCAACAATAGTGACATATATGATGTGCAATTTCGAGGCAAAACGTCACATTTCCTGCCTTTCTCAGTTTATTTCTGGTGGTATGACATAGCGGTGCGGATGCAACAGAAGCCATGGAGAGGACACCCGAAAATGAACAGCTCCTTCTTTGACTGGATTTACAGTAATTGAATTTTTTTTTATTTTGCAAGCCATGCACGTACAATGATAATAATGATGAGGTCAAATTTATCTTGTGAGCCTGGCAACCATCAGAGGGGCAAACTGCAAATTTACTGAAAAACCCTACAGGAACTATTTTCATCTGAAATGTTAGAGTGAGCCATTTAATCACTAGGACATATGGCCAATATAGGTATCTATAAATAATGTTTGACACAGAATCACACCTACATCCAAGATGAAAATAAAATAACTTACTCCAAAACCAAACCAAAATTAAACCTTAATGAAAATCCTCTTTGAAAATAAATTAGTTTTAGACAATCACTGGTTAAGCAGTGTAATGTCACAGGCTAAGAAACCAAATGCAGTTTTAAGCAGTACTTTACCTGCTGGTTGTGGTATGTGCTGAAAGACTGACACATCATATAACAAACAGACATATTTAATTAAAAAAAATTTATTCCAATAATACATTTTCATAACAGCAAGAAATGTCAGTGAATTTAAAATGTGGGCTTACTTGACAACAACAAAATTAAAAACTCATTGACTTGAGTATAAAAGCAAAAACAAGGGCCAAAGCATTTTCCCAAATCTTCCTTAAAATAAAAAAAAGAAAAGATTTTAATTTCTTCAGCACATCAGATTGCTCGCAGCTTACAAGCTGTCTACCACTGCAAAGTTCAGATATGTTAACATGTAAATGACAGTGATAAAATCTATCCACATACAACAGCTTTGCTGCTGCCTTTGAGCATTCTGTAAAGGTATTCCACTGGATGGTATCAGCACTGGTCATGACCATGTGAAGACTGGGTATAACAAACATGTTCAGGGATGAAAAGGGGAGGTAGGGATGTTCATAGGAAACAGTCTTTAAAGAGAAGAGCCTCCAGTTTGCTGCTGGAACACATCAATTGTATCTTCATCCTCCATTTCTAGCTGTAAAAAATTTCAAATGTCAGTTGAGAGACAGCTTGTTAGTGAAGCAGTGATACGAAGGACAAAAAACAGAATTATTTAAATTTTAATAAATGTTTTCAGGGGTGGAGAAGGGTATTTCCTGAATTTTCACCTCCACATTAATTATCAAAAAATTATATTGTCCTGTAGCATTTCTATAAAACGATACTGTAATAACATTTTTATTTATTAACAGTTAACTAATTTTACAGTACAATTATAGTTAAGTTATAGAAATTTAGCTAAATGCATTCAAACTCGGATTTTGACAATTCTGAACATTTTATTTCAATCTATTTTCCCTTTGTTACTTCAGTTAGTCTAACTACTTTATTTTGATGGTTTAATCGCATTCTCAGAGGATCGGAGGTTTGCATACACTTTAATATTTTCTGGCACTGCCTTTAAATTGTGTAACTTGAATCGAGTAGTCTTCCACAAGCTTCACACAAAACTCTGCAGGGAGTTTGGCCCATTCCTCCTGGCCGAACATGTACATGCCAGTCAGGTTTGTGGGCTGCCTTGCACGAACCTTTTTTCAGTACAGCCCACAAACTTAATTACAGTCAGGGCTTTGTAACAGCCACTCCAAAACTCGGACTTTGCTGACTATAAGCCAGTCTGTTAGCATTTGGGAGGTGCAGTATGCTTCAGATCATTGT
>NW_018127988.1:1237970-1251652 GCF_001952655.1 Monopterus albus | reverse complement strand
ATTTAAGCTAAACGTTAGCTTCCTTGCTGATATCTCCACATGAAGGTTCAAAATACCCACATAATTCTCCTTCTTCATGATGCCACCAATTTTATGATGTGTACCAGTCTCTCTTGCAGCAAAACAACCAAACTATGTGACACTGCCACCCCCAAGCTTCACGGTCAGGATGGTGTTCTTTGGGATACAAGCCTCACCCTTCTTTCTTCACACATAATGTTTCACAAGATGTGTCCAGGACTGTCTCTTAAGCAGACAGTCCTGGACACATCGCCCTGAAGAAATGTGATGCTTTTTTTATAATTTAAATGTCTTATGCCTAAGTGTATGCAAACCTCCAACCTTAACTGTAAACACTGCAACATTTTTTTCTACTGAAATGTATTTTGCAATTTAAAGTAACATTGTTTGAATATGAGAAGCTAAAATAACTTTAATCTGAAAGGTTGGCAAAACCTGTTGTCTCATCATAAGCTTGTCTGAAATACTTTAAGAGCTCATAATATGCTCATAAAATCTTGTGCAAAGTTATGCACATTGTCCAAGTTAGCAATATTGTGAAGGTAGTATTCATTCTCTCATTTAACAATAGTAAACTTAACAAGAAGATGTAACATTACCTGTGAGGGTGTGTCTGTTTCGTTGATGGGTTGGCCATCAAATCGAAATCGTATTTGCCTCATTGAAAGCCCCTGTGTAGACAGGCAGAGAAACATAAGGTTTAAAATAATGAAAACCACCCTGGTGACCCAGAGGTTGTTGAAACCACCACTGTATATAAAAAATGAGCGACACATCACTACTTCCTGCCATTATGCAAGGTGAACCTAAAATACTGCCAATACAGGGGACTGCCATCTTGCTTTTGTGATGCATTTTGCAACCAGTAGAGACCAGAGGTAGAGGCACAGTATCAGACCACCAAACAAAGCTGTCAAATCATCCAGAATCAACCCATTTATATATAACCTAATGTATTTTCAAACTAATATATAGGAAAATTTACCACTTATACACAAATCAGTGTGACAATATCTACCTAAAACGACAGAATCACCTTTTTAATTTTTTTTTTATTTATATTTAGAATTTTTAGCTCTAACATGGAGGAGAATGTGTAAATGACCAACAACCAGCCACCAGGGGGCGATGGAATTGTATACTTTTGGGAGATGTTACAAGGCCATCTTTAATATACAGTCAGTGATAACCACCACCAAGGTTTTGTGGAAACTAGAGAGAGATGGTCAAGTTGGCAAACTTTTTCCTCAATTAAGGCCCCACAGTGCCACATAAATAACAGGCGCTTTGAAACCATTTCTGGCGTTCTTTGAAGTCTGCTTAGGGTCATTGTGCAAGATCCATGACCTCTGATAGAGACACTAGGCCCACAGTCAGCCACAGAATTCAGGTAGTCTTCAGATTTCATAATGCCATACACACAGTCAAGACATCCAGTGCCTGAAGCAGCAAAGCAATCCCAAAACATCAGTGAAGCTCCACCGTGTTTGACTGTAGGGACCATGTTCTTTATTTTGAAGGCCTCATTTCATTTTCTGAAAACAGCAGAATGATGTGCTCGACCAAGAAGCTCAAATTTTAGACTCATCTGTCCACAGGACATTCTCCCAGAAAGATCGTGGCTTCCTCAGGTAAATTTTGGCAAACTTTAATCTGACTTTTTTTATGTTTCTGCGGTGGGGCCCCCCTGGGTCTCCTACCATAGCATCCCTTGTCATTCAGATGGCGACAGATAGTGTGAGCTGATAACTAGGGTCTCTCTATTATTTGGCTAGGTCTCCCTGGATCCCTCCGCTGACTCCATGCCCTCTGGTTTGAGAATTACCTATTCAGGCAACCAGCACCACAAAGAACTTATAAAAGACTTTTTTTGAGTGGCATTACAATTGTGTAGTAGCCTCACCTGCCGTTCACAATAAGCTTTCATCAGTTTGCTGAGAGGAGTGTGCCTTTTGATTTTGAACTGCACCACTGAGCCATCCTGCCCTGCCACCTTCAGATTGATGTGCTCATTGTTCTCCGTCTTCACTCCCTCCTGAAAGAAAACAGTTTACAAAAAGTTGCATAACTTTCAAAAACGCCGTAATGACATACAAGAAGCCTGTTAATAAGTGACCTTTAGCATGCGCAATGCTACATCTGTCTGTGTCTGCACTAACTTGAGAACTGATGTTGCGCAGCCCAGGGGCAACTTCAACATTAGCTTTTAGCATTAAGCAAGTCAAATCACAATGGCCTAGACCTACAATGTCCAGCGGCCTAACGAGGACGAAATTACATCTTGTATGTATCAGCAATCCCTCGTATCCCGACACGCTTGAGAGTGAGCTAGTGATGAATAAATAAACCATTTCATATGGGATCTGTTAACAGTCAACACAGATTAACGGTCCTTGCCAACGCAATTCATTTCGGCCCGTTGCTGTTGCACACCGGTTGTACAGTTAATCAGTTTTCTCTGTTTCTTGCTATCTGGGCAAGCAATTACTAAATCGCTGCATGTTACACGTAGACAACTAGTACTTATATAAGCATTTAAGAGATGTTAGTTAAGTACATTTAAAAGACCCATAATTAGAATTTCTTTCAGTCAGCCCGGGTATCAGGTACGTTAGCCACGTTAGCTTATTATGCTAACTCTACCCACGAGCTTGCTAGCGCCGGTTTGTGTTAGCATTGTCTAATTATGCGACCGCTGCCGAACTGGTCGGATTTTCACTGTCATCTCCACGGTTAGCGAACAAGGTTTGGGTATAAACTATAAAGAAACCCTCATACAAAGTGAACTCCTCACCTTTGGCTTCTCGTCTGCCATGGTTGCTTGTGTGTCTGTCTGCGCCTGTTGTACTGCGGCTGCGCTGTCTGGCGCGCCAGTGTGCATAGTGGACACAGCTGCGCCAGATCAAAAGCGCGCTCTTAAAATGTACTATGCCAAACTCCGGCATCCTTTCAGTTTACAATGAAACTATGTTTGCACAGAAAAAAAAAACCAAGATGATGATGCAGCATTTTAAGTTAATTCAAAATGTATGACAGTTTAGGTACTTGTAGTTTACTTGAGTATTTGCATTGGTTTTCTTAGCCTACAATTTTACACTTCTAGTCCACATTTCAAAGGCCAAGGCTGTTTTAAACTCCGCTACATTTATGTGACAGCTGTAGCCTGGATCAGCAGATTCAGATTTTACACACAGAACCATAGCTAAGCTTATTACCTGCCCAACAGTGTATGAAATATTAAAATGGTTTTAAAAAGCTCCAGCTCAACCAGCTACAATGCTTCTGCAATAATACTGGACTTTTATAATATATAATAACAACGGATGATTCTACTGCATAAGTTACTTGCAGAACGTTTAAATTTAATGGAGTTACCTGTGAACTTTATACTCAAGCAAAGAACATAATTATGATAAACAGCAACATGAAAATACAGTACATGGAGCAACATTGTTAATATGGCGCTGCACTGAAAAATGAAGCTAAATCTGTGAAAACAGTAATACAAAAAGATCCATCTTATTCTTTATTTTTTTCATGCGCAAATACCTTTTCAAAAATATGCAATGACAACTCCATTTAACATACAAGACAAATTTTATAACAAATATCTCATACAGCATTATTATCCCCACAGACAAAAAAAAAAAAGTTGTCACAGTTTTTGACACCTGGTAAGCCTAATGCTTTGAATTAACCTCCAAGCTTTTTAAAACTAACTATTAATATATTTTCTCAAGGTTTACTCAAACAATTATTTCCTGTTTTGATATCAGAAACCCCTACACAAGCTCAACATTTACAGCGGTCTCGGGGAAAATATCAGCTTGGCTTCCACAACATGGTATTTTATCAACTTTAAAATAGCCTTCACTTTCCCAGGGTTATCAGATGGTCCTTGCCCCTAATAGCTAATGTTGTACTTGCCATGGAAATAGGGGCTAATGTCTCAGGCATGAGACTGCTGTTTTATCTGGCATGAATTACATCTTTGTATTAAAATACTTTCCAGAGCTCACCCCACTGTTATGACCAAATGCAACACATTATAAAATGACTGTCTGAATATTTGCAATATTAAAGCCTTTTAGACAAGCCATTACTGATTTGTGCCTTCTTTGCTGCAATACTGGAAGTGTCTATTATTAAAAAACAAACTTAAAAAATATGCTGGAGTTAAAGTTATAGTAACATAACCAATCTGATACCACCCTACCCAAACAAAAATAAATAACACAATCATGACAATAAATACTGAAAAAATAAAAAACATAACAAGAGAACAGTTAAAGTATTCAGTAGCAATTTAACCGTACTGAAAATGAGTGTAACTGATTCTTAAAGAGCCAGCGGGAGAGTATGTGTTATTTAGAAACAGAGCATCTCTTGTCTGCTCCTGTCAAATATCTTCAGCATGTAATATTCTTATCCTACACAGTCAGCAGCAAATCATGTGAAATGCAGTTTGGGATTACATAGTCGGGTGACCTGAAAAAAAAAAACTTAGGAAAAAAAATCAACTGGACTAGGTTTTTAGGTCGAAGACGTTTCACCTCATCCAAGAGGCTTCATCAGAACTGGTGAAACGTCTTCGACCTAAAAACCTAGTCCAGTTGAAGTTTTTTTCAGCTTACTATGACCTGGATGATTGAGAATCCGCATGGACATAGTCAAGTGACCCTGACTCTACAACCACCTCCCTTCAAATGTGTATTTGCTCTATGTTAAGACTGCCTGGCATCCAAAAGTGCAATTTTCTAGTCACTTCTGATGTTAACGGGGATAGATGCAACTATGAACATTAAAATGAGAGCAAAAAGGTATAATAACAGTAATAGTTTAATAATAATAATTTAGCTACATTTTCCCACAAACCCATTAACCGGGTTCTACCAGTTTGGTACTGCACCACACTGACACCTCTGGCACTGTAGAAAAATGTAAGTTCAATGTACGCTACAGAACTTTGGCTGCTTCAGTGGGGCATCTAAACCAGAAAAACATCTTCAATGTTTATTAAAGTTTACATCCTTCAATTTTTCCCAAAAAGCCTTCCAATACTGCCCTTTCCTTTGACCTCTGCACTTACCAACTAATTTGTTAAAGAGGTCGCATAGTGTCTGGCCACCCTGAAGAGGTAGGCAGGGCTATAGAGCCCCCCATCTGTCAGCAGGTGGGAATTCATTCACCTCCCCCACTTCTGTGAGTGGCTGCTCTCCCAGAGTGAACGTCAGTTTGTATCTCATCCGAACCTTCTCCTGGAAAACACATACACATGCACACACTCAGACTGACAGCTTTGATTAAATTGCTGAAACATACCACATCTTGAGCACTGACAATGTCACTGATCACTGTATCCTGAAAAGCATATTGACTGGTATGTAAGACTAGCCACTTCACAGAGACACCGCTGCAAACAGCCACCATTTTGACCCTTCTTGAAGGTGGCTTTGTTGACTAAAGCCCTTTTACACTGAACTTTAAAAAGCTAGTAAACGGCCACTGTTGTGATCATTGTACGTAGCTGCTGTCTACTTCACAGCGATTTTGAAAACGAAACAAACAGGCTGTTGTCTGATTTTGTTTTATATATATTTGTAAATGGAAATCGAGAATTACATCAGCTGACTACATGCATCCAATTTCTCGTCTGTGTCTGAAGGTAGGGCTAAACACACACAAAGTGCACCTCACCTCAGAACAGACAGAAGTGTGCATTTTGCCCTTAGGGCCGTGACACACCAAGCTGACAGTTGCCCTCGTCTTCACCGTGTGTCCAACACTGCTAGCACTAGCTGGGCCCTGTCGGTGGCATTTTTGGCCAATTCTGCATGCTGAATTGTTGGGCTGGTCAGTGAGAGAGACCACTCTGATTGGTTGTTCATCTTAGCAAATTATTGCACAGGACGAGAATGGTTCGGGAAAGCCCCTCGAGCCTGTCACTGTAATCTCCATGATTTCACACATTTAGTATAGTTTCTCCTTGTTTTTCACCTCCATGAGCTCCTTTCTTCTTGCACAACCAAAAGACCAAGGGCAGAGAGCACCGGTGCCATTTGCAACTTCTTATCAGACACATTCTTGATTAGAAGCAGCTGCAATGAATGAGATCTGCTTTGTTTATGCTTGTATTTCTGCTGTCTAGGTCTTCTTTCCTTTTCTGAATGGTGACTACAGATACTGCCACCTGCTGGTAGGGGGAGTTAATTTTCTCAGAATGGTGAGGCAGACCCCCCCCATTGAATGGGGGATGTAAAAGGGACTACTGTAAAAAGTGGTAATACTGTAATGTACTATGAGCTCAAACATGGGTGAAAACACTGCTGAAAAAGGGAACTGCTCAATCAGTAGATTACTTAATACATTAATAAATATATGAACATGAAAAAACTTCCAGGCTGAGCTTTACCTTGAGAGGATTGGCAAGCAATATGACCTGAGTGATGGCAGCAGGAGGAAGGATTGGGTTAAAAGGAGCCAACTCTGTCCCTGAGGGTGGCTGGAGTTTCACTTTCATCATCTGGAGAATTGGCAGAACAGACACTGACATTATTTCCCCACTGTGGGTTCAATAAAGTACCTACCTACCTAAAGACAAACAACTACCCACGTTTTTGGGCAAAAATTTCATCTGATGAATCTTCCTTTGAAGTAACAGTGATATCGCAGACACAGCAGGTTTTACCTTAGGTACAGCAGCCTGCAGGACAATGTTCCTGACAGGCTGTGGTGAAGTGTTAAGAACGGATGCCACTATCACCAGTACATCAGGCCTGCCTGGTGGGCAATCAGTAGCAAAATGCAGCAGAACACGGACACCGTTTTTGTCATACGCCGTCACAGGACACACTTTACCTATAATACAGCACATAGAAGAGAAGGAAAATGTGATTAGCACAGTGACTGATGAGACAGAGAAGATTCACTGTGCACACTCATATGAGTCAGCTGGTATTGTTTTTTTTTTTTCCTTTACAAGTATAGTCTTTTCATAAAAATGACACTTCATATTGCTCCCAGTGTAATCTGTACTGAAGCATATTGTAATACACATCCTTCCTTCTGCACATGTTGTGAAAATTGTTTTCACGTCCCAATAACTGGTGTAATTATGGACAATATCATCCAGCAGTTTTTCAAGTTTGACGAAGTTTTTCCACTGTCACCACTAAGTGGCAGCAAGGTCCAAAGTTCAGTTTTCTAACCGCCAGTCCCAGATAAGGAGGAAGATGTTAATTTCTGACTAGATTGTCCTCCTCCTTAACTGTCATGGAGAATTGTACTGAAATACTGAGCAGTCAATTCGTTATAGACACTATGTAATCTGTGCAGAGTTGAATCGGTTACAGAGCTGTAATGATTAGTCGATTAATTTGTTAGATGATCAACAGAAAATTAAAACTGAAACAATTTTAACAATTAAATACTTCAGTCACATTTTAAAGCAAAGATGGCAAATATTTGCTGATTTCAGATTATTAATTATGAAGGTTTGGTGAATTTATTTGTTGTACATGACAGTAAATGAAATATCTTTGGATTCTGGACTGCTGGTTAGACAAAACAAGACATCTGATGTTACCTTGCACTATGAGAACTTCAAACTGGCATTTTTCATTTAGTGGACAAAATGAATTGATTAAAATAAATCAATAAATGGAGAAAACAATCATCAGATTAATCAGTACTGAAAATAGCTGCAGCCCTACCAGTAATATTATTCACAAATGGCACTGAATGTACTCTACATTTAGCCTTTTCTGCTACAGATTTCACTGCCAAGACAGAGCTCATGACCATCTCTCCAATTTCTGACAAGGCTGTGAAATTTGGATGGACTGAAATCTGATAGTGTGATATCCCTCTTTGTATCACATTCTGTGAAGCTTTTCCTATACACCAAAAGCTATAAAACATTTGAAAGTCCTATAACACACACACACACACACACACACACACACAAGCATTGAAACAATTTCCTGGAACTCACTTGGCTTGATGGCATCCAAAGGGACAAAGCTGTTGGCCAGGGACACTTCCTGTCCCCTTGCCGGACTGGCCTGGTTCAGAGGGAGGATGGGTGAAAGAGAACGTAACAGAGGGCTGTCATCTGCTCGGCTCCTGGCAAGTGGAGGAGTGGACCCTCCTTGCATCCCTCCTATTAGCAGTGCGGTGGATGTGGTGGAGGAGACACCAGCAGCAGAGGAGAGTGCAGCAGGAGCGTGGAGATCCTCACTCTTGACCAGAAGGCTGCCAAAGTCCATTCCACCCGGGGTACTGTGTGAATAACTCAACAGTTTTAGTGTCCAAGTCAAAGATATTATATAGGTCTCATTTACTACCCATTTAGATTTGTTATTGCTCATCTACTTTATATTTCACTTGTACGGTGTGGCGCTCATGTGGACGAAGTAAGAATTTCATTGTACAGGGAAACACGTTTCCTAACTGTGCATATGAAAAATAAACACTTTGACCTTTAAAGTTTAAACTTATAATGACTGACAAATGTTAACAACAAAGTAACAAAAGCAGGATGAATTGAAATAATGCCTGAAATTTCACAACAAACATTATGCAGTCAGGTTTAATAATCATGAGTGGAATGGAAAGGCACTTGGCTGCAATTACATATAAAAGGCAGCTGAGTTCTGGACAAGTGGGAGCAAGACACTTAGCATGAGCACTTTTAAACAATCAGTCACAATCTTCTCATGTTCATTAAAAAAACAACACGTGCTCTTATGTTTTATAATGTAATCTGGACAGTACTCTCAAAAACATTAAATGCATTTTACCATCTGAGAGACAATGCTCAAAACATAGCTCATTAGGTGGACGCAGGGTGACCCAAGAATGACTGCTAATCCAGTTCACTAGCTAGGGCCCACCCTCAGCGCATGAAAGAAGAATGGTGCTTGGTGTAAACTTAGTTATGAACTGCGGTTTTGGGGGAGGAAGGCTTCGGGGAAGCAAAAGAGGAATTGAGTAGTTTAAATATGACTGGGAGCGGAAGGGGTCTGAGTTTCGGGGTTGCCCTGCTGCTGAACTTCAGATTGAAAATCTCCAGTTAATGGAGCCATGGGGACCAAGCTGCCATTCGGAAACTAGTAACTAAGATCCCCTTAAGACTTCATATATCAAAGAAATCACAGTTAAACATCACAGTGAGGAAATGTGTCTTTTGTGTGTTTAGACACCCACTCAGGCCAATCAGTGGAAAGGAACAAGGGCATCTTTCATTTACTGAGATTATTTAAAAAAAAATAGAAACCAGCATCCAACATATTATGTGTGACAGGTGGAGTAACTGATGCCGATCCATAACCTACTCCCCAGTTTTAATTTGAGACACAAGTACTACTCACATTTTAGGACTGCTCAGATCCAGCAAGGCAAGGTCTTGCAGATTGTGACTGAGAGAAGTAGAAGGAGCATGTGAAGCTCCAAATGAAGCGGTGACCTGCTGTGGAGTGACAAAGGTGGCTGAGGGAGCGGCTGAGGCCACGCTGAATGACTGAGGAAGAGCAGCTGGGGGTAAGGTGGTCATTACTGAACTGACCGGCTGAGGGAACATGACTGATTTTGTTGAGACAGATTTTGCAGAAACTGGAGGTGTGGAGAAGATGGGGCCAGGGAAGCTCAAGGCAGAGGTCATTGTAGAAGACCTGGAAGGGCTAACTGGGACTACTGGTGCAGAGAGAGCATCTGGAAAAATTGAAGATGTGGAAAATATAGGACCCAAAGCGGAAGTAGAGTCACAAAGATGCAAATCCTTACTGGGATCCTGCAAAACATTAGTAAAAAGCACTACTATTACCAATAAGATAACACTTGGCATTAGTATTAGTAAGATTGCAATTAATTTAAATACCTGATAAGATGGTAAATGATTGCTCAGGTTTGTTGTTACGGTTGATTTACTTGGAACAGAAATGGGTTCGCTGAGGCCTACAAAGGAACACAAATGTGTCAAAACATGTTATATCCTCATGTAAATAAGATATTACCAAACAGTCTGAGGTATCCAATGTCACCATAAAAAACAATGAATAATTAGAAACAATGATTCCTATGACATTGCAGTGCATGTTACCTAAAGACAGTAGCTCATCATCCAGCAGACTGAGTGCTGCAGAGGGTCTGCTGGCTGTCAGAGACTGAGGGTCGGTGGCAGCAGGTCCACACAGCAGGCCAGTGGGAACAAACAGTGAAGATGATGGGGGTTTCTGGTCTGGTGGAGAGGGGCTCTGGTCATCCAGACCTACCAGGTCAATTAGAATCTCTGACCGGTTTGTGTGGCCAGTGCCTGTAAAATGGAGAAAACCACTAGCAATAAGAGACCAAAGATGTGTTGTACTGGATCTTTGTTTGTGCATATTACTGCACAATTCAAAAAAATATATGATCAGTGCCAAGTTTCTCCACCTATCAGCTTTTATGTTGACATGTGTCCACTGTGTATTCTTCAGTGCGATACACAAAAAAATGTTAAACTTACATAGACCATGTATGTCTTTTATAGGAAGTGGAAATGTTAGAAACTCAGAGGCCAAATGGCACAAGTATTAGCGTTTTCACCTCGTAACTGAACAGCCCAGCCAGGTTAAATTTACCTTTTCTGACCAACGCTTGTGTTTGTTGTGCTTCTACAGTCTCTCCATTGGTTGTCTGCCCTTCTACAATCTTCTTATAGGAATTAATGGCATGGGTGAGATCATCGCTGGCCTGCAGGATGGCTCCTGATAAGTGCATTATCAATTGTTAGACTGGGGTGAGGTTGAAACAATAACATAAATGTCTCACTATCTCAAGATATTGGTCTCACGTTAAGGCAAGGCCAATCATGACTCAGTGCTTTTATACTTAAATAACAATAGGTACAGTACGTCAGCAGAATCACCAAGTGTAAGATACAGGCGTTCTTACCCAAGCTGCTGTCATTATCCTCGGTCTCAGTAGCAAGCTGGACTATTGTTTGCCTAAGCTTGTCACAATCACCATACAATTCCTGGAAAAAAAAGAATGAAAATAATAACAATAATAACTGAATACCCGCAACGTTAACCTTGTAACATATGATGTAAAAAGACAAGAGTTTCATATGCATAATAAATGTCATTTAAGACTATGACATGAAAAATGTTATGTTTATGAATCTGAAAAGGATTTAAATCCACTACCAGTCAAACATTTGGACACACTTTCCCACATTAGGAAACTTTTGACTGGCAGTGCACATTACTCTTTTAAATACATTTTTTCATTGTACATCTTTGAGTATATTGTTTTGCTTAGCAGAGAACTCAGGTTTTGTCTCTGAATGCAGTTTCTTTGCTGTCTGCAAGGTCAAACAGCAGTATACAGTCATGGTAAAAAGAACACCCTCCTTCAGTTCTATAGTTTTATTCATCACGGGCTCAAACAAAATTGTGTGGCCCTCATCAAATTCTAAAAACAAAAAATATAGTAAAAACCTCAGGTGACAAAAACAAACAAGATTTCAATATGTGGTTACTGTTTACCAAAAGTAAACTAATATTCAGAAACCAGGTGGGAAAATAAAAGCACATCCTTCCTACTTCGACAATCATTAAAAGGGTAATTAGCAGTTGGGTGTTACTAATTACTGATGTACATGATTAATCAGTCTTTAAGAAGTGTGACTAACTCTATTAAAGCAGAACTTTTGTCAGTTTGGTGCACTGGAGCACCGAGGCATGTGTCTACATCATGCCAAGTACAAAGGACATCAGCCGTGGCCTCAGAGAAGCAGTTGTCTCTTCTTATCCATCTGGGAAGGGTTTTAAGGCCATCTCTAAGCAATTTCAGATTCACTGGTCTACAGTGAGAAAGACTGTTTACAAATGAAGAGCCTTCAAGACAGCTGCCAATCTTCCCAGGAGTGGGTGTCCCACAAACTCAGTCCAAGGTCAGATTGTTTAAAGGCCAGAGAGACAGAAAAAAACAAAAGCTTCATCATCTGACCTGGAGGCCTCTGTAAGCACATTAAAATGTTTATGTTCATGGCAGCACAATTACAAAAAAAAAAAACTGAACAAAAATGGCTTTCACAAGAAGGTGTCCAGGAAAAAGCTCCTTCTCTCCAGAAGAATATGGCAGCAGCACTGCTTAGGCCTGTAAAACTGCACCTGAAGAACCACAAAAGTTCCAGAACAATGTCTCTGGACTGAGACCGCAGCAAAGCTGTTTGGTAGTCATGCCCAGCGTCATGTCTGGTGAATAACATACTGCATATCACCAAAAACACCTCATATCTAGTTATATAATAAGATTTAAGTTACAGTTTTGTCATCATTAGTATTTCTTTAATATTTTTCCCCATTATTTGACAAAGCATTGTCTTTTTAAATGAATAAACATTACACTAAAAATTCCAGCAGGCAATACATTTTTTTAGATTTTAAAAATAATGTAACTTTTACAGTACGATTACTTGTAGCTTAGAATTCGGAAAAACGTTACTTAAAAACCAAACAGCTCCATTTCTAATTTCTGTTAATTTTTTTTAAATGTCTCTTGGACATTTTGGCCACTGTTCAGTTTGTCTGTGGAAATGTTTGCTTGTCCAATACCACACCTGAGATCAGACTCAGTGCAGTTAAAAAGACCCGAGTGTACACACGGAGGTCTGCTCAGCTGACGGCACAGCCCGGAGAGCCGTTCACGGCCCCGATGCGCTGGTCCAGCTCAGATAACTATGGGCTAGTCTGTCCTCCTCACTGGTCAGCGTCTCTCTTCCGTGTTTGTTTTGTTGCCTTAGATTTGAGCTCGAACCATCTTTTTAATTCATCGGTTGTGCGGCCTTCTCCTTATACAGCGTTCACTGAACGAGTAAGAGCATCCAGTGCATCTTTTTGTTTTATATCCACTACTGACCCTGATAAATCATCATCAACTTTATTTATATAGCACGTTTAACACAGCCGAAGCTGACCAAAGTGCTTAACACAATATCACTAAAACCCGTTAAAACACAATAAAACAAGCAGAAGCAATAAACACAACAATAAAACAGGATCACACTAAAACAACCACCCATCATAAAACAAAAAAGCTCAACAAGACAGAGGCTCATACTGGTTCGAACGCCAAACGGTACAGATGAGTCTTCAAATAAGTTTTAAAAGTGGACAACGAGAGGGCCTGCCTAATGTAAAGGGGCAGTGCATTCCACAACTTAGGAGCCCCCACAGAGAATGCTCTGTCCCCCCTAAGTCTCTGCCTAGCCCTCGGTGTCTCCAAGAGCAGCTGATCAGCTGATCTGAGGCACCGAGAGGGGCTATAGGGATGCAGCAATTCTGTAAGATAAAGGGGGGCCAGACCATTTAAAGACTTAAAAACAAATAAAAGAATCTTAAAATGAATTCTAAAACACACCGGCAGCCAATGTAGAGAAGCCAAAATGGGTGTGATATGGTCCCTTTTGCGCCCTCCAACCAGTAGACGAGCAGCAGCATTTTGGACTCTCTGAAGGCGGGCAAGGGACGCCTGACTGAGCCCAAAATATAGCGCATTACAATAATCCAGACAAGATGTAATGAATGCATGTATTACTGACTCGAAATGCTGCCACGAAAGAAAAGTCTTTACCTTCGCCAGCTGCCGGAGATGATAAAAACTGGCCCGTACAGCCA
>NW_018127988.1:1224494-1237761 GCF_001952655.1 Monopterus albus | reverse complement strand
GACAGTAAAGAAACAACTGAGGATGTGTCCCTTCCCCTCACTGGCATGTACATCTGCACGTCATCCGCATAACAATGAAAAGAAACACCATTCATTCATTCATTTTCTACCGCTTAATCCCTGAACAGGGTCGCGCTGGAGCCAATCCAAAGAATAAATCAAAATCAAATCCTGGCCGGCAATTGGGCGAAGGCGGGGTACACCCTGGACAGGTCGCCAATCCATCCCAGGGCTAACACATAGACCCACAATCACACACACGCACTCCTATGGGCAATTTAGAGAGGCCAATCAATCTAAGCTGCATGTCTTTGGACTGTGGGAGGAAGCCGGAGTACCTGGAGAGACCCCACGCAAGCACGGGGAGAACATGCAAACCCCACACAGAAAGGTCCCGGGTAAATATAAAGAAAAGAGCAGGGGCCCCAAAACTGAGCCCTGCGGAACCCCAGATACCAACGGGATGAACGAGGACTTAACATCAGCAATACCAACAGACATTGTCCTATCCGACAGGTAAGACCTGAACCACTCCAAAGCAGTACCACAGATGCCCACTAACTCCTCAAGTCGAGATAATAGGATATCGTGGTCAACCGTGCCGAAAGCAGCAGTCAGGATTCAACAAGGCAAGAATCACGTAGCCACCAGCATCTGTTGTCAAGTAGATGTCGTTAAAAACCTTTAACAATGCGGACTCTGTACTATGCCAAGCTTTAAAACCAGATTGAAAAGTCTCCAATACATTATGCTCATCTAAAAAGGATTTCAACCAGACCCACTCCAAAGCAGTACCTCAGATGCCCACTAACTCCTCAAGTCGAGATAATAGGATATCGTGGTCAACCGTGCCGAAAGCAGCAGTCAGGATTCAACAAGGCAAGAATCACGTAGCCACCAGCATCTGTTGTCAAGTAGATGTCGTTAAAAACCTTTAACAATGCGGACTCTGTACTATGCCAAGCTTTAAAACCAGATTGAAAAGTCTCCAATACATTATGCTCATCTAAAAAGGATTTCAACTGTATAAAAACCACTTTCTTTAAAATTTTCCAAATAAAAGACAGCTTGGAAATAGGCCTAAAATTATTCAAAATAGAATGATCAAGACCTAGCTTCTTAAGCAACGGTTGCACAACTGCATGTTTACAATGTCGAGGGACAACTCCAGAGGACACACTGCTATTAATAATAGCGAGAACCAGCATTCCTATAAAGACCTCCTTAAATAAGGACGGGGGAATAGCATCTCTAGGGGAGCCAGATGGCTTAACCTGGCTAACCACCTCCTCCAAAAATGGGAGAGTCACCAGCTCAAATGTATCAAACACAGCCAGGCAGGGGGTGCAGTCTGACAGATCCAACACAGGAGCTGGAACAGAAGCCCTTATAGTGGCAACCTTTCCATTAAAAAACTGTAAAAAATGTTCACACATCTCAACTGATGCTTCCAAACAGGTAGACTGTGGAGGGTCCAACACAGACCCAATTGTTTTAAACAGAACACGCGGATTGTGACTGTTAGATACAATAATATTTGACAAATATTCTCGTTTAACTTCTTCAACAGTCTTCTGATAGTTACGCCAACAGTCCTTTAGGATTTGGAACGAAACCTGTAGTCCGTCCTTCTTCCACTGACGCTCCGCCTTACAGCAGGATTGTCTGGCTGCTCGAGTCTTAGTGCCAAACCAGGGTTCCGGCCTCGCCCTCGGTTGCAGACTTTTCGGCGAGGCCACCAAATCCATTATGGAGCAACAGGAAAGGTCGAACCAGGAAGTGAGTCCCTCTGCATTGCCAGCGGCCACGTCCGATTGAGCAACAGCTTGGTCAAACGCAGCAACAAATAGTCCAGCAGTAGAAGAGGTAATTATCCGGTGGCACCGAGTAGGCACACGTACTGCACCCACTGCACAAGAGAAACCAGCCTCGAATACAATAGGCATATGATCAGAAAAAGCATTTATACATATATCCAGGTTTGATACAGGGACACCATAAGAAACAATAAGATCCAACATATGTCCCTGCTCATGTGTAGGACCAGTCACATATTGCACTAAATCAAAAGCATCAAGAGCAGCTAAAAATTCTTTCACCAGTGGTTTATCTGGGCAACACACATGTATATTAAAATCACCCAATAAAAGAATATGATCATAATAAATAAGACAGCTCATTCATTGTTTTCCACTTCATAACTACTCAAGTTGTTCTTTGCATTGGAGTTTGCCGCACAATCTCTTTAGATTTTCATTATAGCATTCCTGGCTTTCTCAACTTCTCTTTTCCATTTCTGTGTGAGATTCCTGGGTGCACACAGCCCTGCTGTCTCATGCGCTTTTATGGGCATTTGGGGGCGGTAACCTATGTTAATTAGGAACAACCGGCACACACTTTTAACTTAAGAATATGTGGCATTCATCAGTAGAAGAACAGGTGCAAACAGTTCTGCAGTTTAAGTCGGTGAGGTCCACACAACTGTTTTTAGCCCCTGAAGAATAAAAACTGAGAACTGAAGAAGGGTGTACTTTCTTTTTACCATGACTGTTTTACTTCAGACTGCTATGGTCTTTTGTAATTGTGTTTCCAGAAAGGTCCATTACTGCCAAATAAATAAACAGCTTCAAAAGGTCATTTGAGCCTTATCTGATAAGGAACAAACCCTAAGGAGTTCCTTGTCTCCGTCCGTGGAGTCTTCGGGGCTGAAGTGAGCGAGCATCTCATTGAGGAGTTTGACGCTGTTGTTGACGGCCTCCAACGTACTTTTTTGCTTTGTCACTTTCTGTGTTCTCACTTCATCCTGAGATGGAAAAAAAGTTGACTTGCATTTATTGGCAGAAGCCACTGAACTGCACACAACTTTTTTTCTTTGGCTTAATTAAATCACAAACAAGACATTTCATTTTGATGCTGACACACCTCCTTGACCATGTTCTTGATGAGCCGATTTGCCTCTTGCAGATCTTCGGGCTTTTTGCTTTTCAGCAGCTCTGCTAGTCTCTGCAAAGATGTGAGAGAACGATCTGTGAATAAATAATCAAGCCCAATTTCCACAGATTACCCAAACACAAGCAACAATGCTATACCATGTCCCAGAGTCTGATAAAACAATTTCCATCGATCAACTGCGGGCAACACAAAGTAAACATGCAGTCATGACCTTTTTTGGTGGTTTTTGGTGTGCTGTACCCAGTGGATAATTGCAGTGATGTCAAATGCACATAAATCTGAGGGATGCCATTAAGCAAAGTATTTATTCAGTGACATGAGAGAGGAAGAAAACACAAAAGACCCTCTTCTTGTTGTGATCCTTTAGAACCTCTCAATCTTCAGTATGTAGTGAGAAAATCCTATAGTCAAAATTTCCATTAAAGAATGAAAAACATGAAAACATATTTTATGAAAGACTAGAGCTGCTGTTTATTTATGTGATTTAAGTGGTTCTACATTTTGGGAAAGACACTAAATAGCTTTCTTGCAGACAGAAGAGAAGTTCGATACCGCCCACATAACTGTTTGATAAATGTGAAGCTACAGCTAAGAGAGAGAGCCTAGCTCATCCTAAAGACTGGAACAGGGGGAAACAACTACCCTGGCTCTGCTGAAAGCTCTGTTGTAAAGCTCACTAACCAACATGTTATATGTAATTTGTTTAATCAAAACAAAAACCAGAGTGCAAAAACAACAAGTTGTGGTTTTAAGGGGAGTTATGCGCTGGACTGTTTTCTTAGTCAGGAATAGTGACTTCTTAGAGATAATCTTCTGCCTGTAGCTTCACATTCAGTGGATCAATGTCAAAGGGCAACTGAGTGCAGAAGAGACATAAGTTAACCTATTAATTGAGGTCTGTTTATGTTAAATTTACATAGGACCTGAACTCCTTAAATGTCAAAATAAAAATTGGAAAACTGGAGGTGACCCCAAGCTTGTGAATGGTAGTGTATGAGATATGATCGGTCAGTGAGCGAGTAGCAGTGATTACACAACCAGATCCAACATCGTTCTTCTTACCTTGCTCTTCTTCTCATCGTCAAACACAGGATTCTTGGGTCGCGGAGAAGGTGATGGTATTAATGTGGCATCAAGAGGGATTTCTGGGTCAGCTAAAACAACACCTAGAATAAATTAAAAAATAAAATGAATTAATTAATTGATTTTTAATGTGTTATTTAATTGCCATTTGTTTTATGTGGTTGATGTCTCACCCTGTGCTTTCAGCATCTGATATGCTTCACAGATCTTGGCTTCATCTGGTAGAGACACTGTCCAGCTATACAGCATTTCAATCACTTTTGTTTTCACCTTTTCTGATACTTTGTCTCCTAGATACTAAAATATAATAGATGTACAGCTTAGAGTGATAAAATCAAGCATCAATGTAAGTAATCATATCGTCATTACAAAGGGTTTTAACATTTATGTTACTTACTTTGGGTGAAACCACCTTAATTAATTCATTTAAAAACCTAAATTTCCCAACTTCATTGTGAAACCTTCGCCCGCAGTTTTTCATACAAGCCTCAAGAACCTACCAAAGGAAAACAAGCTTCAATATGTATGTTTGACTTGTGCGATGCTAAGCTGAAAGACATCAAAATGACAAACAAGGTGTAATGATTAGCTACACTACAGACCGTCAGTGCTTGTATTGCCTCCCATTCCTGAGGGGACTGAATCTTGTGGGCCAACAGTCTAACTGATATCTGTGGGCTGAGAAATATGATAGAAAAAAGTAACCCAATGCAAACTCAATAACAAAAGCAATGCACAGCACAGGGTTATAATATGGGTCATATAAAGCTCAATGTGTTTACCACAATGACCACACAGATCAGCAACAACATACATATGTGATTTACTGAATGAATGTGGAGTGCCTCAGGGTTCTGTTTTGGGACCTAAATTATTTATATTATACATTAATGATATATGCAAGGTTTCTGATTTAGTGAAAGTGGTTTTATTTGCTGATGACACTCTCTGGACGGGTTTCACAGGAACTTGAGAAGATAAAGAAATGGTGTGATAGTAATATACTATCTCTGAACTTGGATAAAACTAAATTTATGGTATTTGGGAATCGTAGACTAGATAATGAACTTCAATTGAAAATTGGGGGAGCTAATATAGAACAAGTATATGAAATTAAATTTCTAGGTGTCATAGTTGATGACAAATTCTCCTGGAAATCTCATATCAGATATGTTCAGCACAAAATAGCAAAGAATATATCGATATTGGCAAGGGTTAGATATATTTTGGACGGGAAAGCACTACGCATTTTGTATTCTTCATTGATTTTACCATACTTAGAGTATGGCGTTGAAAACTGGGGAAATGCATACAAAAGCTCACTTCAACCATTGTATATATTACAAAAAAGAGCGATAAGAATTGTGCATAAGATGGGGTACAGGGATCACACCAATGTAGCTTTCATACAGTCTAAATTGTTAAAATGTTTTGATTTAGTGGGACATAAGACTGCTGTGTTTATGTATAAAGCCAGGAAAAAATTATTACCTGGTGGAATTCAAAAACTATTTAATGAAAGGGAAGGGGGATACAATTTAAGGGGTCAGTTAAATTTAAAAATTCATGTTATACGTACAACCAAAAAAAGATTTTGTATTTCCATAAGTGGGGTAAAACTATGGAATAATTTAAGTGCGGACATAAAAAATAGTAATAGAATTGATGAGTTTAAACATAAATATAAAGGTATGTGTCAATCAAGATATATGCAAGAACAGGCTTAATGATTAATTAGATGGAACACTGTGGGTGTGGTGTATGAATGTTAATACTCTGTAATAATTCTTTAATATATTACTTGTGTGGTGTAGAAGAGAATTATCTATTTAGAGATACTGCTTGCAAACCAATGATGGTAAGATGATGTCAGGGGGTAGGACTGGATAAGTCTGACTTCTTCCTACTCCATTCAAGCATGTACTAGGTATAAGCAAATTGATATTGGATTAGCATTTGTTGGATATGTGTAAAATTATGTGTGTTGATATATCAACTGCCTTTATATGCTTGAAAGAATAAATAAATCAAATCAAATAAATCAAATCAAATGTGACCATACCCTTCTAGCTCCTTATTGATTTGATCACAGAATCCCATTATGTACTCCCAGTCTTCCTGTCTGTTGGAAGGGTTCGTGGCTTTGTCTGAAAACAAGGACAGAATTTCTCATGACCATGTGGCCCTGATGGCACGTTACGCATTTTGCCAACAGATGAATCCCTTTCTAAGAACACCTTACAAACGGCCTCAAAAAAGCTGTTATCCAATGCTTATCCAAGCTTATTTTATGTTATGAATTCTCTCTTTAGCCCCAAGGCACTTCACTGATCCAGTATATTGCTGCAAGTCCTGTTTGAGCTTGGATAAGCGAACGCTTGGAGGTGTTTACTCTGCAGCTATGGCCCTTATCTCCAGAAAGCAAGGTCTAACTGATTTGGGTCCCCAGAAAAATAGAATAATCACATTATGCAAGTATTTCAACATATTAACTATTACTTCAAGTAACAATACCAAAACAGTGTCACACATTCATATCTTTTTTTTTTTTTATTAAATATAGTCATACTGCTGCTGTGCTGTTTATCTGACCTGTCCTTTCTGCACTAGCTCTCCCACAGCAGCAGCATGTTAGCTGCTGCCCTTCTCCCCTATGGCAGGCAGTGTTAACATTTAAAAGGTTTCACTTGAATATCCATAATTGCATTTTGGATATCTAAAATGGCATTTTGACTAGGCAAAATTACAATGCAACTACTCAAAATTATAATTTAAGATATCTTCAATTAAATTTTGACTAGTAAGAATTCCTCGTTGACTTGAGTAGGAAAACTAATTTAAGATAACTACAATTTAATATTGCCAATCCAAAATATAAATTCCAGATATCTATAATTACATTCCAACTAGCCATAACTCAAATTAAAGATATCTTTAATGTAATTTTGACCAGCCATAACTCCAGTTGCAGATGTGTTTAATTTGGCACATTTAAAAAGAGATCCAAATTATCTTTTTCAAGATTATCCCATTAAAGTCAGTGAGGAATTCTTACTAGTTAAAATGCAATTGCAGATATCTTAAATTATAGTTTTGACTAGTCATAAATACACTGCAGATATTTTAAAATGTAAATCCTGTACACCTATTTAATATTAAAAGGGCTTGTTATTCACAACTCTCTCGTCAGCCATCTCTTTCTGACCCTCTCTTGCTGCTTCAGCGGGATCCAGTGAACATTCGAAACCCTAATCACACTGATCAGCTTTCCCACGTGTATTTCGGGGGGGGGCATTCAGCCTCAGAATTTATGAACTAGCTATAACTTTACCCACTTGCAGAGCAGTCCATATACATCCATGCCATGTACAGCGTGCTGACTTCGGTAACAGCTGTATGTTAATAACATATCGCAAGAGTTTGATCTCCGCGACTGACAGTGTTGTGATTAAATAACGGAGAGGAGGAGCCGTTCACAGATGGTCTGTCATCATTTGTTTGTGTGTGCAATAGAGAAATATAGCGTGGCACGGAGGTACAGAGTGAATACATGCTCTACGCACGACACTACAGCGAAATAAGATTTAACCTATTTTAAATCAATTTGTGGCGGTCAATTGCGATATTATGGTGTCCCTCCACAAATAAATCAATGTATGGGAAACAATGAAACTGATATGGGCTAGCAATATCCATCAGTAGCCAGCAGCTGTCTGTTAGCCACTTTCTGACAACACACAAACCAGCACGATACTTTTCAGATATAGCAATGTCAAGTAAGTTCAACGAATGTTGCGTACACATAGTGTTATGCTGCACATAAATGCACATCCGCAATATGAATAAGTAACGCAGAAAAGGAGTTTGAGAATATACTTACTAAGCCAAGACTCGAGCGACTCACCATCGTCCGCCATATTTGATTTCTGAGGCAAACAACACGTGACTCCTGTTGCCTTCACGTACTACAAAAAACATGGGAGTTCTTCCTCTTCTTCTTTTTTTACTAGCGGGTTGCAAACCAGTGTATTTAGTTGTATACCTGTCGCTTCAGTGACTCGCTAACATGTTTAAAACGGTGTGAAAAACATTCACTTTGTCTTCACAGTAATTAAAAAAAATTCCCTGCCCCACTTGATCTAATTATTGATGCAATCATTTCATATTTGTATCCCACAACTCATTTTATTCTGTGGCCATATGATGGTGCTAACAGCTCAAAGATCTTAAGTGTGTGTTTATTATGTCACATTCAGCAGTGAAACAAGCAGTATTTTCTTGTAATCTCTGTGATTTCATGTGTGTGACAAAGGGGTCCTCAACACTTATTGAAATGAATTTCTTTTAAATTGCATGCTTTGTGCAGTAAAACATAAATTAAGCATATTCATTTCAAATCTATTAAGTAAAACAAATTATCAAACTGATGAAAAAGTATTTTTCAATAACTAGAGAAGATTTCTCTGCTGAGTCATATAGCAAGCAATTGGTAGCACAAATGTTCTGTTTCACATAGTAATTAAGAAGCAGGTATATAAATACCAGACTGGATGCAACTCAATGACTTTTGAAAGTTTTACTTACCCGCAGAAATAGCAAGATGTTCATCTGTCACATTCAAACATGGACTTGAACTAAATTAATAACAGAGATTTTCTTTCTCAGTACCCATTTGAATGGGAATCACTGTTTTTTTCTTTTCAGTCTTTTTATTTTGTTGTTGCTTCTTTTGTTTTTCAATTTCAAGCTGCATGTCAGTATCCAGTTTATAAAGCCGTGAGAGGCTCCAAGCTCACTCCAGGAGCATGAACACCTACTCCTGCAGAGGCTCGCCATAAAATAACCAATTAGGAAAAAGGACATGTAGCTGGAACAAAAACAAAGATGCTCTAGGAGCTCAGTCATTTAGGCTCACACTGAAACAAAACATTTATCCAGTAGTGATCACGGGAGGTATTGGGGAATACTGACCACTGCTTGGGGCTTGTATTTGGTTTGTTTATTTACTATAGTAAAGAAGCATTTTGTTCTACCGTTGAGTAGTGCCACCATTTTCAGGTAGCAAATAACATGTTCAATGTACTACTGTAAACAGGGCAATTACACACATCATTAAACAGGCATGAGTAGCTATATTTTAGATGACCTTTGGATTACATACACATTTGTGTAATTGGCAATGATAACATGCATTCACACATGGATGGGATAGCCAACAGGGCAAAGGCCAAAAGAGTCATGGTGCTTGCCTGTAAAATATCCCAGAAAGAAAGAGACGGTATTAAGAGAGAGAGAGAGAGAGAGAGAGAGAGAGAGAGAGAGAGAGATGATGGCCAAAATGAGACACAAAACTACAAAGCAATGCAACATGACTATAAAGAGATGCAAATGGTAATAAAAAAAAAAGTCCACCAAGAGACGCTAAACAACTGCAAGGAGATGCAGAAGGACTACAAAAAGAAGCACAATGAACATAAATATATGCAAAATGACCACAATAAGGTGAAAAACATCTTCAAAGTCAACCTTAAAAATGTATGCTTCAGTCTTCGTATCTTGCTTCAATATAAGAGAGTTGGTGAGGGGCTCGTACAGTACTTGTCTGTGCCCAGGAGCCCACTGTGTAATCCATGCATGTATACTCCACCACTTGTTTTCAACATCACATTATTTGTGCATTTATTTATTCCAAAAACCAGAAAAACCTAAGGCTTGTACTTGTACATATGTTCATGAAATGTTTCAAGCAGTTTCAAGTGTGAAAGATTAACATAAAAAACAACCTTTGGAAATGTGTTGTGGCATGTGTGTAGGAAGAGCAGAATTGTTTAGAAATGTCAGGAGTGTTTGGTGTTTGTCTAGCTGGAAAATGTTGTTTTCACCCTGTGTGTCCGGATTGGCAAGTAAAACTGCCAATATTGCTTGAGATGAACTCAATTACAATGCCAGACAAGATAAAGTAGATAACTGTCCTTTTACTATTCACAACTAAGAGCATACAGTGCAGAAGTCCAGAAAACACAATCAAGTCAATATTACCAGTCCAGGATCAGTGCCGGCAAAAACACAGCAGAGGGATCCAACAGCGGGAGGTTGGTGAGGGAAGTCTGATGGTCGATACACAGAAAACAATCAACTCCAGGAGGGTAAAGCAGTACTTGGTGGTCAAAAGGCAATCCAGGGTCAGAACAGGAATAACTGGTAACATGCAATAACACTGGAACATCTGGACAGTACTCTAGAACAATCTAGCAGCTTCCTGGTGAAAGGAAGCTGCCTATAAAGGGGTGTCAACAGGTGCAAACAATTGCCATTGATTAAGGTAAAGAGCCCATAGCTGAGATGAGACTGTAACAGGAAGTAATGTCAAAATAAAAGCATGAGATCGGAAGCAGTGGGGCAGAATCATGACACTGTGTCCATATATATAGCGTACAAAAATTCTTAACACCTCTGTGATCTTTTCACAATGCATAATGCTGCCTGTGTGTGTTGTTCCTCAACTCTGCCTCAGGGCCTTATATTGAGTATCCAGGACATCTGATCAAGATGTATTGGTGCAAGTGGTGTTTTGGTGTGTCTATGTTCATTTCAGTGATTTAACAACAAAGAAGAATGTTTCAAACGCCCATGCAAGTAGCAAGAGGACTGTAGGAAATTAGGAAACAGACGTGCTACCCACACCACACACCATGCCTTTGTTGCAAGATATGGCCCTCAGTTTTTCTTTGCAGCCAGTAAACATCAAAGCCTGCCTCCTTCTGAAAAAAAGAAAAGATTGACAGTGGGACAGTTACTTAAGGCAATAATCCTGTAATAATGAGCAGCCTTGGTTCTAAAGACTGTCTCAACAAAAAGATGAATACATGTCTTAAAATGGGTCATATCCTTTTATTTTTTAATGATTTCGACTAGAATTAATAAATACTCAACTGTGTGCACAAACAGTTTGTGGAATGCATTTGCACACGTCACTCCAGCTTCCTCTCTGGCACTGTCATGACTGAGCAGAATCCTGAACACCCTAAAACCAAAACAAACAAAATGACTGAGGAGGCAGCACAAACACACTAGACATGTGTCCCCCATCACTGTAATGAATAGAAGAAGGGAATTCCACATACATAAAAGATTATTTTCTGTCTTGTCCACACAACTACCACCACTTCACCCACTCAGCCAAATTATCTACATTTAATACAAGTGATGAAGGTGCGAATGCATGCACGTGCGCACGCACACTCACACACACACACACACACAGATCTATAATGAGCTGAATGTGGACTGGAGCTACAGTATGAATCTCCATGTCGGGGGGTGCCTGGAGACTCCCAATAACATCTTCACCATAGTTTGGTTGGTGATTTGGACATAGTCACACTGTGGTAAATGAATAACATAAAGATTGTTTATGAATTTTTGACTGGAGTTCAACTGCAGTGCTGTACTTGGAATCAGCCAGTGTTTAACAATAGACCAATTATTGACCCTTTGGATGGAAATTTTACCAAATCATGTATAAATAAAGTGTAATGCTAAGTGAAAGATGCTTTTCCTGTTTGATAGTGTCCAGACTCCACAGCAGAGAGAAGAGTTCACATTTTCCTGTTTCTGTTTGTTTGGTGATCCAATATCAGTATTGCAGGGTGTATGCAAGGCACAGTGTTCTGCACACAAGGACATCTTGTTGTGTTTACATTCATAGCCAAATTATGAATAGGAAGTGTGCATGTCAGACTTTGCTCTTTGCCTATAGAGACCTTTTGTTTTCCATACTGCACTGAGCCTCTGCATAAATGTTTCATAATACCACAAAAGACAGATCTTGTGTTACTGGCTTATTTTATTTCCATAACAACCCTGAAAATCACTGTTCAGTATAAGCAATTTAAAAACAGCTGAAGCAAAAAATGAATACTATCAATATGTAAAGAATTCATTGTTCCTTGTGAAATAGGATTTTACAATAAAAATCCCAACCTTGAAAACTGAACTAGTAACAAAATTAATTCAGACTGTCCTCTCCAGCAAATTAAGGCTATTTCATTTTGAGAAACTGCTTAGTAAAACTCATGGCTTTCACAGTCTCTCTAATGCAGCAAAAAACTTTAAGCTAATGCTTTGGAATAAAACTAAAGGATTTTTGCTATCAAATAAGATGATTCTGATCACATTAGACTGGTCAATATCATACTGTTTGGACCTTTCCTAATTTGTACATCTCAAATATATTTCAGATCAACAGTCTTTGTTCTAAATTAGGGTTGGTATTATGGCAAACCACAGTAGGCACTGCTAATCCAGATATGGATAACAAAACAGATTCTGTCACCTGCATCATGTCAGCTGACATATAGTCAAGCTTTAAAGGTGCAACAGCTGAGATTCAAGGGGTTCTTAGGAAGCGGAGCAGGATTCCCGTTCCGCCTTGATGGTGTATGAATGTCTCCATGTCTAGTGAGGAAGAACTGGTACTTGGCATAGGCATAAACTCTAAGGTTTGGTGAGAAAATCTGTATCAAAGCTGTAACTGGAACATCCCTGTTATAAAGTACATACCAGAAGCACATGAAGTGTGCCTCGGTGGTGCTTTTCAGACAGGGAGACAATTACCTAACCAAATAACTGAACAAATGCTGTGTGTACAGAGGACATTATCCGGACAAAGTAAAGAGAGTGTACTTCTGCAAATGTGCTTGAAATTTGACATTTGCTGGTTTGTTTCACACTGGAGCATGATTACCAACATTCCCATGGAGAAAGGTTCTGTCCTTTCACAATGAAACCACAAAATTGGCATAGTTTGTGAAAACAGCTTGAGAACTCAAATGTATGGAAGCCCGTTTCCGCCAGTACAAAAAAATATTTTTGGATCTACAAAGTCATAATTATGAGATAAAAAGTCGAAATTTTGACTTACCTAAGTCATAATTATGAGATAAAAAGTCGAAATTTCGACTTAGTAAGTCAAAATTATGAGATAAAAAGTCGAAATTTCGACTTACCTAAGTCATAATTATGAGATAAAAAGTCGAAATTTTGACTTACCTAAGTCATAATTATGAGATAAAAAGTCGAAATTTTGACTTACCTAAGTCATAATTATGAGATAAAAAGTCAAAATTTCGACTTAGTAAGTCAAAATTATGAGATAAAAAGTCAAAATTTCGACTTACCTAAGTCATAATTATGAGATAAAAAGTCAAAATTTCGACTTACCTAAGTCATA
>NW_018127988.1:1218177-1220697 GCF_001952655.1 Monopterus albus | reverse complement strand
TTTCTCGACCTCAGATCAACACCTTCACCATCCAATAAACAGAGCAGAATTCGAACAGTTTCTCTGTCAGTTACAATTCCATGCAGCCAACATTTTTGGTGCATCCATCTATAACCATGAGACTGACCAGATGTTTCCAGTTGCTGTTCAATGAAAGCTGCCACATCAGCCACACTGGTTTTGTTCTTTCGACGCCAGAGCTGCTTCTTGCTTAAAATCCTCTCAAGGGTGCGCTTGCTTAGTACAATCCCGTGAGAATCAGAGAGTAAATGAAGTATTTCCTCTGTGGTAAAGCCACGCTTAAAGTAATCATCAATGTAGTCACAATCCATCTCCTTGGAAAATTCACTGAAATGTTGCCTTGAGAAATTTCGACTTTTTATCTCATAATTATGACTTAGGTAAGTCAAAATTTCGACTTTTTATCTCATAATTATGACTTTGTAGATCCAAAAATTTTTTTTGTACTGGCGGAAACGGGCTTCCATACAAATGCTATAGAGACTGAGAGAATAATGACCTTAAAGCCAGAGAGCCGCTGGGAGGAAAGACAGGAAAATGGGTTCAAATGACCTTCAACCCAAACACTGTTTCTAAAGGAGCACATCCTTACTGTATGTGTAAGACTGATGAGTGTTCTTTTATTGGTAGGTCTACATGGAGACCTTGAAAAACAAAAAAGGGAAAAAAAAAAAAAAAAAAGATTTTAAATTCTAGCATGGCACAACAAACAGCAATAGTGCTACACCATCTGTCAGGTCTTCATAATTTGGGCAGCTCAGTTTGTGGTTGGTGCACTCAAAAGGTTGAGTGAAGTGGTAGGGTGTCAATATTTTACTGCTTTTAGAGAGGGACTGCGCAACCATCTTTCAACTCTGTGTGAGATCTTTTCTAAAGCATTTGCCACAAAACACAAAATTACTGCAAAGAGCTGGACAGGACAATTTGGTGTCCCCTGATATACAGTATTTGTGATAGAAATGTTTGCAGGACAAAAACAAGTGGCGCTGAGCTGCTGTGCTCAGTTCGTATGTGCTGTTCTCTTTGTCCATTTGACAGATTCAAAAAAAGCCCTCAGCTGTGTTAATTACTTGTTGGACGTTTTAGGTTTACTGAAACTGTATAAACATTCTGTACTTATTTATCCTATTTCTTCATGTCTTCACTGCAGCTCCTGCACTGTTTCTTACTCTAGTTAGTAAATGTTTGTTTGAAAAATGTCCCAATTCAATGATTCTTTCTTCTTCTGTGTGCTTTGTCAAAGGTAATATGAATAAAGATACATAAATATATCCTCTGAAAAAGTTCTGGAAAAACTTTTGTTTTTATTTAGAAATGTTAGCTCTCAGCTTAACTACTTTATGAGGCATGAGAATGTGTATTGCAAATAGACTGATCTCTGACTGGTGCACAGAAATATGTGACATCACCTTTTAGCCAATCACTGTTAGAAATAACCAACATTTCTTCTAACTCTGACAGACTTATAACTCTATCAACAATGGTAAAAACAAATGCTATATGACCTATATGATGAACACCATTCTTCAAAAAGATAGTCCCTTGTGGTGTTCTGATGATGGTGGCGAAGATGCTGTCTAACATGTCAGTCCTAAATGTCCCATAGGTGTTCAACTGGGTTGAGACCTGGTGACTGCAAAGGTCATATTCACATCATTTTCATACTCAGGAGGTCCCTTGTGTCCTATAGTTGGGGGCTTTGTCATCCTGGGAGATACCAGGGTTTTTCTTTTGTCACCTGTGCATAGAAAACCTCAGAAGAAACAAGAAGGCAAAGGGAAAACCTCACATGCAAGAGCAGCAAAGCTTAATATTTTCTTCTCTTCTCAGTTTTAAAAAAAGTGTTAGAAAATTGGCAGTCAAATACAGTTGCCTTCCTCACTTTCTTTTGGCCTCTTGCCTTAAGAACAGAAAGTGTGGTGCAGCTGAAAGTGAGACTGTCAGAGGGAAGATTAAATTGATTGCCAGGTCTGAGACCCACACAATCCAAGCCCAGATTAAATTTCCTCCACTTACATAAAGCCACCCGTCAGAGCACCTAAAAGCCACATCAAGTGTGAGGTTTGATTAGTGCTGCAGCAACAGGAGTTAATCCTGTTTTATTTGTATAGCTCCAAATCACTACAAAAGTCATCTCAGCGCACTTCTGTTTCTGTTATCTCAAGGAACCACAAGCAGACCTGCGCTCTGAGAGTGAAGCGCTGTGTTGAGACATGACACTATGTGGTTTTTAAGATACAATGGAGCCTTGACATTAAGGGTTTTGTATGTTAGTAGAAGGATCCTTCCCCTAATCAACACATCCATATTAGATGTGATTAACCTCTCTCTATTACCAGGTTATGTTCCACAGGCTTTTAAACTTGCAGTAATTAAACCTCTACTCAAAAAACCTACTCTTGACCCAGGTGTCCTAGCTAATTATAGACCAATATCCAATCTCCCATTTATTTCCAAAATCCTTGAAAAAAGCTGTTGCAAAGCAGTTATGTGACCACT
>NW_018127988.1:1202314-1216785 GCF_001952655.1 Monopterus albus | reverse complement strand
AGCCGGGGTCTGTCGGAGGTTTCTTCCGTTAAAGGGAGTTTTTCCTCCCCACTGTCGCCAAGTGCTTGCTCAAGGGGGGTTTGTTGGGTTTTCCCTATGTAATAATATTGATAACAGTAAGGTCTAGACCTTACTTTGTAAAGTGTCCTGAGATGACTTTTGTTGTGATTTGGCACTATACAAATAAAATTTGATTTGATTTGATTTGATTTGATTTTAAAATCTATTCTGGATTTTACACAGAGCCAGTGGAGAGAAGTTAAGTTTAATATACTGTAGGAGAAATATGTTCTCTCTTGCTAGTTCCTCTGGCTGCAGGATTTTGGATGAACTGGAGGCTTTTTAGGGACTTACTGGTACATCCTGATAGTAAACAGCTACAGTAGTCCAGCCTGGAAGTAACAACAGTTAAGGGTAGAGTTACAGCAGGGGAGCATTATGTAAGTACAAGAACCACTCTGAACCACCATACAATTAAAGGTCTTGACAGCAATTTCTACACTGCCTCTCAAGCTCAAACGGAAAGGAATTAAAAAGAGGACATGATTTAAGAGGGCAGAGTTGAAACTCTTCACTTTGAGTTTTAAGTGGTTGTATGAGTGTATGTTTTCCTAATGGCCAGGTGTTTGTTATATAAGATTACAGTCTTATTCACACAAGCCTAAAAGTGTGAAAGTGGACTCAAAGTAATGCAAGCAAAACTGTATCAACAAAACATGCAAGGGGAATGATTTATTATATAATGGTTAAGAAAGGCTCCTGTGTACCGTGTTCAGAACCACCATTTATTTGAATGAGACCAATGCACTGGCAAACCTGCACTGTGTCAGACAACCTTTGCCATGACACAGTGTAACATCATCTGGCATCTATCAGCAGAGCTGCCAGATGGTCAGGCACCTGATATTTTCTACAACTTTCTGAAGTCAGTCCAACATTCACACCCACTTCATGCAGAACTGGCCAGACACTTGGCCATTTGTTACACAGCTCACTTTTCATGTTTGCAGAAGATCAGAGTCGACTGAGAATTCTTCCCACTGTCTTTCACCTATATTGCTGTCCTTTAAATTGCAGCGAAACAGCATGATCCTTTTCTTCCTCACAGGACTATACAATCAGGACTTACTTCATGTAATTCCACCTGTACTGTTTACATTCCAAATTTGCACATTTGCACATGCATAATTGCACACTCACTGCCACCTATTGCACATACAGCTCCGATGTAGCATACATTCTCTCTTTATTATATTCTTTATAATTTTTTTAATATATTTGTTTCCACTTGCTGTTTTTCAGTGCCTTCAAATTTTGTGTACAATTTATCTACCTTATATTTCACTTTGTATTTTTTAGCATTAATGGTGGACAGCAAAGTAAGAATTTCATTGTACAGGGAAACATGCTTCTTTACTGTGCACATGACAATAAACATTATGAATCTTTGAATCTTGGTGGAGGTAACAAAAGTCTAGTAGAGTGGTCAAATACAAACAAAAACTAGAGAATAATGAAACTAGGAACTGGACTGCAGTAAGTATATACCAAACAAAAGGGGGACCAGCATCCAAAGAACCTTTAGACTAATACAGATCTCCACATTAAGGTAGGAAATATACAATCAAATGAACAAGAAGTCAACAAGTCAGAGGCTATTCAGTCACAACATCACATCCAGAGAATGGCAGTCTTAAATATTATCTGAACTGTAGCAGATGAGAAGACTGGAGAAGGCACAAACAATTCAGAGCATGGGAGTGGAATGAGCCACAGACCAGGCAAAGTGGTGGCAGGGTGATGAGAAGCTGAGCAGCTCACATCCAGGGCTAGTAGCAGGCAGAGACTAGGAATAGAGTGAAGCAAACCAGAGCTGTGGCAAACGGGGATCAAAATGAACTGACAACTGACTGAGGGTGATGAGGTGAATATATAGGAGAACTAACCAGGTAGCATTCACACAAAATGAGCTGCAATATCACTGTCTCTTAAGTCGATATTGTGAGTTTAGCAAACACTTGCATATTTAGCAACATTAGTATTCTGTCAGTGAAGTCTCTGGTCCATTGGTGAATGTAAGTCTAATCTACCAAATAACCTTTGTTTACATTCAATACTACAATAATCTACAATAGCCTTATATATATGAGCATCTGTTTTTCTTTCCAGTGTTGGATATTTTATTTTGAAAGGCTCTTCTTCGGTGTCTACAGATGTGGATGCCATTCTCAGGAAGCTGAGCAGGGCCCATCGTGGGACTGTATGCATCCTTTTGTCATCTCCTCATTTCCTCACCTCCTTGTTCCCTCAACTCATCACATCCTCTTTTTCCATCACATCTGTCCTGACCTTCCTACCTGTAGCACTTCCCCCAATTTCCATTGACAATCAGTCATGGTGATAAGTGTTGTTGGAGGCCAGGCTAATCACTGAAATAAGTAAACAAGGGGAAAGGTGAGCAGAGCAGCACAATCAATAATGGCATTGTGGACTGATTGCTGTTGAGGTACAGTAGCAAGAGCTTGCACACACACACACACACACACACACACAGTGTCATAGATGTAATCTGAACAAGGCAATGATGAGGTGGGATAAGTGCTAAATGGTTGTTGCATATTTAACAAACAGAAATCTCTCAAAGTAGGTCTGTACTCCATCTGACCTCAATTTCTCATTTCCTCTGCTAGTGCGCACACACATACACGCACACACACACACAAACACATGCACACAGTCACAGGCCTTAATGTGCTCACTCATACAACACAACACATTCTCGCACACCTACATGCACATTTAGACACACAGACAGGGACCTATTAGTAGTTTCTCTCCACTAGAGAGTACAGCTGCTGTTGACGTGAATTCGGCTGCTTTACTTGATCAGTTAATGGCACTAATTTCCCAGAAAGAGCCTCCACCTGGCTTCCATGTCACTTCATCAGCCTCTGATTAAAGCTGAGTGTTAATACTAGCACTCTGGTGATCTGCAGTGTGTGTGTGTAAAATTGGGCTGCAGATAAGGACGGAGGGGGAATTTTTAATATTTGAAAAAGGCATCTGCCGGAAAAAAAATCTTGTCTTGAGAGATTTTAAAGAAGCTGGGTGAGTTGAAAAGCAAGAGAAACACTTCACATTACAGTGCATTGTGGGATAGATGGCTCAGAGTAGTAACACTGTCCTAAATAAGTTTACGAGCATGTATGTGATCAAAAGCATTGCATTCTACCTTCAGAACAGGCTGCTCTGGGTTTTTCAAGGTCACCTCGCAACAATTCAGAGCATCTTCATTACTTCTGTTGGCCCTCTGCCGTTCCCATAGCAACCCTGCTGAGCTGACAGATGAGAGGCGCGGGAGTCGACCTCCCACATAGTTGGAAAAACACGCACACATGCAGACGTGCACGCATTTAAACAAATGTACTTACACACACATACACACACACACACACACACACACACACACACACACACACACACACACACACACACACAGTGTTTTCATTCCTTGTGGGGACTTTAAATTGACTTACATTCATTGCCTGTAGACTTATCCTAACGTTAACCATAACCACTACTTAGCTAACCCTAACCCTGACCCTAACACTTACCCTAACCCTAAACCACGTTGCCACCCTAAAATTCAATGATTTCCTTGTGGAGACTAGCTTCTGGTCCCCACAATGATGGCCGAGTCCCCACAGTGTGAATGTGTTAACAGGTTCTCGGCCCTCATGATGTAAGTAATACAAAGGCACACACACATTTCTTATACTTTTGAATCCCCAAAGCCATTTACACTTAAGAAAACTCAGTAAGCAATTGTTCTTCTGCATTTTTCTCTCCCCCTAAATTTTTTTCAGATGGAAAGATACTGTATTTCTCATTCTCACACAAATCTTGGAAGGTAGAATCTACTATAAAGCTGAACATTGGTGCAAAATTGTAAAGGTTTGGTGTACAAATGAAGGCTTTGTTTGGCTTACAAAGCACAATTCTAAGGTCAAATTTGAGTTTTTTTGTCCCCAAATTAAAGGGGACAAGGTATTGACCTTGGTGGAACAGCCCATTGTTTAACAAAGACAGTCATTTTAGACGGTCAAGTTTTTTTGGTTCAGATTTGTTTGACCATTACTCTTTTGCCTTGCTTAACTGTCAGCCCCACCATTATTTCTAACACATTCTGTTTTGTTTTGTTTTATAAACCACAGAGTGGCCTTGTTCTCTAAAGGCTCTGCATAAATGAAAACTGACTGATACATTAATGGATTGTCCCCAGAGCCAAAGCGTGTGAGCACAATCACACAGTCTTTACTTTGACCCAGAATTTTGGGTATGTGCTACAAAGAGGAAGCTCTTTCCACTGCAAAAAGGGTATTAGCATCAAAGCAGAGTGGTGTGAAACCTCAACTGCAGATAACAATTTCAGCTTTCATGGAATAATGTTTATTATTTTTGTCAAGAAGCTAGAAAGTTATGGGCATGTATCCACTGTTGATTGAAAAAACCTTGATTATAAACTCAGTTCAGCAATGAATTGTGTGACTGAGAAAAGAACTTCCAGTAAGTTAAAAAATAAAACTAAATTTCATGGGATAAACAATTTGGAACATGACAACATTCCTGAAGCAGGTCAAGTCATTTCTGTGTTCCCTTCTTTATGCACTTCATTCATTTGCTCCTCTCTCCCTACAGTGAATATAGACCTGCATGGTAGCTCACAGAGCTATCCAGAAACTGACAACTCAAGGCTTATGCCGTCATTCCACTACCACTGGGAACCCTACTGTACTCATGGACAGCTGACCGACTATTGGCCTGGGTTGCCTGGCCACAGAACACATTTGTGTTTCCAATGCAGTGCGAGCAGTGCTCTTGCAGAATATATCATGGTGGCCTTATTGGCGTGACCACAACAAACATCAGTGGTAGGTGTGCAACAGATTTGTCAAACATAGCTGTTTTATTAGCTTCCTTTTGTTTCTTCATAATGCACTGCTTGTCTCTACATTGCCCGTAGGAGTGATTGTGTGTGCGAGTGGTTGTTCGTCTGTGCGTTAGCCCTGCGATGGACTGGCAGCCTGTCCAGGGTGTACCCCACCTCCAGCCCCCCATGACCCCGTTTGGGACTGAGCGGTTTAGAAAATGGATGGATATTCAAGTGAAACCTTTTAAATGTTAACACTGCCTGCACTGCTATCCCCTTCTTACTTTTTGTTTAGGAAGGCAGGTCTCCCTCTTAGGCTGAAACACTTCCTGTTCCACTTTCCTCTCTGCCAGGCAGAGTGTAAGGCTGTAGAGCGCTGGGTTAGCAGCACACTCTGGAATACTGAAATAGCGAGACCTCTGGCTTTCACCTTCTTTTAGTTTTTCCTTAATGCAGACAGAGCCAGAGGGGATGTGGAGGAGAAGGGAAACAGAGCTTTATTATATTCAAATGGTTCTAAAACAAACAGGGAACACTGTGGCAGTGGCAGGTGCAGAGGCCAAGTAAACACGACACTGAACGAAAAGAGCATGGGCAGGAACTGGCAGACGGAGTACAAACCCATTATCACTAAAGCACAGAAAAGCTAAACAAGGCTCTCCTTTTGAAAAGTCTATAAACAAAGTCCCAACAACAGGACTAAAAGAGCAGATTAATAACTTAACCACAGGGAAGTCCTGAACAAGTTTATGATATGATAGGCATGAAACCTGAAGTATAGCCACTGACCAAAAACCAGAGTCCATACATAAATGAGGTAACATGCAATTTGAAACACAATACAGACCTAAAACTATGAGGGCGATGCATCCATCAAATGGTCATCAAAAGCAACTAACTCAGTCAAGCAATGTGGGAGACACTTGGAGAATCAAACACCAACTGAACCACAAGTGGGAGACATCCAGAGTTCCTCGATTGATAATGGGAGACAGGTGAGTGTGACTAAAGCAGGCAGTTGGAGTTGTAAAACTGAAAAACAAACAGGCGGCAGAACAGGAAGGCAGAAGTGTACCAAAATAAAAGCTAAATGCCTTTTGCTCCAAAAGTTTTAATGACAGCAAAAAAGGTCAGCCTGAATGCCTTACTGGCCAGAAGGATCACTTTTATAAAATGACTGTTTCTGTTATATTAGTAGAAAGAGCAATAGAAGCAAATACAGAAATAATTCTGTTTTTGTGACTGTGGCTTGATGAAAGAATGTTGAGGGGCAACAGGAGAAGATGGTCACATCTATAGCCAAGGATGCATTTCATGTTTGACATTGTTTGGCAATGTCTGACATGAGGCATGAAAAGAACACTGTGAAGATGGCATATCAGCACAAAGAAATCTGGGAGGTGGGGGAGAATTGAGATCTACGCCTTAAGAACTGAGATCAAGGATACCAGAGTTATGTATAAATACATGTCCACCAATATAGAAACAAAATGAGCTTCAGTGGCTGAAGTGAGAGCTCCATATAAAGTAGACCAGTATGTTACATTTAATTAAAAAGTCTTTAATGACACAGTCTATGAAGTCAAAGTCCACTTTTCAACACTGTGAGGAAGATACCTAACGCTTTAGATGGCATTTATACAAACTGATGAGAGGACAGAGGCTTCCTGATCAGATGTTAGTATGACTTAGTACAGCCAGCGATGGTAGACTTCTGATTGTGTTTATCCCGGCTTGTTCCATCATCATGTGCTACTCTGCCTCCACTGTAAACGACAAAAACAGACTGCAGCATGGCATTTGCTCTCCTGTGAGTCACTGGCTGCAATCACTGCAGGACCTGCAATAACTCCGGTCCCTGACATGAGTGGCCGACCCCTTCCCAACCCAGGCACAAACCTTCTGAAAAACTCTTCTCTGGTAAGAGGTGGCGGTCCATCAAGACCAAAACTTCAGCAGAAGACCAGTTTCTTTCTGACGGCAGCCACCCTCATAAACAAGGCCCAGGACCCCCCCCACCGACTGACTTTCATCCACATTACCATGACAAATTTCTTGTACGTGGTACATACTTAGCAAAACCCCCGTTTCTCATTCTGAGCTTACTGCAATCATGTGGGCACATGGATGTGTAGACAGCAGTCAGTCAAATGAGGAAGTGATCAGCCACATTAAATGAAGGAAAACTAAGAATGGGACCAAGTGTTAACGGCAAAATAGAAAACTCATGAAGTTGGTCCAAAGTGGGCTTTGTATCGGAGAAGAGGGAAAGACCAGCTATTTAAAAAGGCAGTTTGGATTTAATTCCAGCCTAATCAAAAAGTTACAGCCTTATGTAGCTTTGCAAATGTGGCTGAAGGCATGAGAGGAGGAAAGAAAGACAAGCCTTTAAACCAAGAAGATTTAACAAGGATCAGAAAGATGAGATTAGATTGTTGTGGGCTCAGAGGAGGACTGGCTCTGATTGATAAACACAAAGACCGAAGGCATGAGTATGGGGAGCTTGACAGTGTGATGCATGTTCTTTTGATTGGAACAAAAAAAGACAAAAGTTTCTCAGAACTTAAAGTTTTTTAATTTGCCAACACCACCAATGGCTAGAGGAAAACTAAGAAGCTGCTGGATAAGACGTGGCCTAGAATATCGACAAAAATTGTTGAAGGCAAAATGATGTTCCCTAAGGAATCTGACATTTGTGCATCTAGCCACCAGAACAAATGAAAAAGAAAAATAACAGCAGCAGTGGTGATAGAAGCGCAGAAGCACTGATAATAACATCTAGATCCAATCTTACTTTTACTAGAATTTCATTCACAACAGTTGTTTTGTTTTCAGTTTTAACCCTTGAATTCAAAATGTTCTGATTTGACTTCCCCACACACTTCTTAAAAGTGAAGCCGCCTCACTGATCATTACCAAATAGATGGATTGTTTCCTGATGGCGTTATTGTAACAGGTCATGAATTCCATTCTTGAGAAAACTGTCAGCAGTCGGTTTAATTTCTGATCAAATTAAACTCATTTGCTGCAGTAGTATCTGGTGTCACATTAGGCCTTAATCTGCTGCTCATCCTGTACACATGATGCACAATCCTATTAATGTTGTTGCAGTGGAAATGCCTATTAATGTCATAGTTTTCTAGTTTTGTTTACAGCCCACACTGGTTCCTGTGGATTAGCAGCCCATGTGTCAGACCCAGTCACTATCAGAGTTCATGTCCCTTGAGCTTCTTTGAAATTCTATTTATGACCCACAACCTTGTCTCCCTGACATCCAGGAGCCTTGTCAAATTAGGGGCGGCTGCAAGGGCATGTAGCGGTTGACAGTGGAAAACGACGTGGTTCAGAAACGGGTCAAATCCTCCAGTAAATTGTCAAGTAGCCCACGGATCAGATGGTAGCCTAGTGGGAACACCTGCTGCTTATCTGCTCCAGTGAGAGATGGCTAATGTCGGTCGAGATAGGGCACGTCAAGGCGTCATTTAATGTCAAAAAGTCACCCAAACTGTGTTTGAACAATGGAAATAAATAAGCATATTTCTTAGCTGGTGCTCCTTCGCCTTTCCTTTTTTCTGTTTTCCTCTGATCATGAATGTCGTCTATTCTTCAAGGGCACAAATTCCCACACTTTGTCTTAAGATAACACAATAAAATCACTTGGATCAAATGTCTCCACAGATGATTTTTACGAACCCGGGCTTATTTTTATGGGGAAGAACACCAGCTACGGGCTATTAATATTATGCACTGATTTGTCATAAGCTGTACCGACAACCGCAGCGCCGTGGCAACTCCACACGGAGCGTCACGGGCTCCGAGAGGAGACGCAGCTTTCAGTCGCCAAAGAGCGGATTTGTTGATACCGCACGCAGAGCGCACTGCTGTGCTCACAGAGCGGTGCAGGAATGATGCTGTAAGGGATTAAATATCTTTAAAACAGGACATCTGGAAACAGTCACAGAGTAAGAAGGAATTTCGGTTGCAGACTGCTTCAGATGCATTTTTCTTGGGGACGCGGCACTTGGTGATACTTATCGATTTGACCATACTTTGCATTTTATCGATGGATTTTAACGATTCAAATTTTTCCCTTGGGGAGACTAATTTAACAACAGGTATGTAATCCAGTTTCAACAACATCATTTCACACTTTGTTAATAAGCCTCAACATTAAATCATCATCATCAACAACAAAATAGTAATAATTCGTGCACTTTTCCCTTTTATTTTCTCCAAAAGTTATGTTTTTTTTTTAAATAATCTGTCGTTTTAATCAAAAGCTTTCACAGTCTATTGCACCAATTCAGGCTGCAGTTTCTTTAATAGCATTTCATTACATGAGAGGTGTGAAATATCACTTATCTTTACCAATTTCAACTTTGCCACTACTAAAAATGATTTTATGATTTGAGTTTACACATCATTTTAGAGTGTTTTGTACTGTTAAAAGAGACACTACACACACACAGTTTCCATATTGAAGCTATTCTAAAAGGAGACATTTAATAAGTGTTAGATGCAGTGTCTAACAGATCTGACAGTAATAACCCCGTAACAGACAAGTGTTAATATTATTCTGTTGCTCTTGCAAAAACATTGCAACATGATGATTATACTTCACATGCTGATGCAATATAAAGCTTCATATCTTTCAACATGATTAAAGACAATTTACAACACAGTATAACAGTGCTAAGTATCTTTTAGTTTGAACTGCTGCTCCCTCCTCTTCTTTTCTCCAGCTGTAGACGGGGCCCTTCATTGCAGTGCCATCCTTCCTGTCATCTTTGGCATCATCTGCTTTCTGGGGATCATGGGGAACTTTATTGTCATCTACACCATCATGAAGAAGACCAAGTGTCGTGCTAAACAAACTGTTCCAGACATCTTTATTTTAAATCTGTCAGTTGTTGACCTCCTGTTTCTTCTTGGGATGCCATTCCTCATCCACCAGTTGCTAGGCAATGGCACCTGGCACTTTGGCGCTACAATGTGCACTGTTATCACTGCACTTGACTCCAATAGCCAGATTGTCAGTACTTACATCCTCACTGCGATGACCCTCGATCGTTACTTGGCTACAGTCCATCCCATCCGCTTCAACTATGTCCGCACACCCTGTGTAGCTACGCTGGTCATTGGCCTGGTGTGGGCTCTGTCCTTACTCACCATCCTCCCCGTGTGGTTGTACGCAGGCCTGATGCTACTCCCAGATGGTCTGGTGGCCTGTGCTCTCCTCCTGCCCGACCCAGTCACTGACACGTACTGGTTTACACTTTACCAGTTCTTCTTGGCCTTTGCGATACCATTAGTTATCATCTGCCTGGTGTTCTTCAAGATCCTCCAACACATGTCCACCAGCGTGGCACCACTGCCTCCACGGAGTTTGAGAGTTCGTACCAGGAAGGTGACAAGGATGGCAGTGGCCATCTGCCTGGCTTTCTTCATCTGCTGGGCTCCTTACTACATCCTCCAGTTGGTCCACCTAGGGGTACAGAAGCCAAGCGTTGCTTTCTCCTATGCCTACAACATAGCCATTAGTATGGGCTACGCTAACAGCTGCATCAACCCATTTCTCTACATCATCCTCAGTGAAACCTTTAAGAGGCAGTTTCTCAGGGCTGTATGCCCAGTTAATGGAAAGTTCCGTGTGAATCCGAGCACCACCGAGGCTGTTTGAGAATTGAACCTGAAGGGACTCAGAAGGAACCAGCCTTAGGAGAGGGGATGCCACCTAACATAGCCTCACAGTGATTAGGAATTAGTGGATAAGAATCATTACCATGTATCTGTGAAACTGAAAAGCTCTAGGAATGAGACATTAGCACAAGAATACACCTACATACTGTTTGGGAACACCATGTCTGCACATCAACTGAACCAACCATTTTATTTAAAGAAGAGAAAAATTGTTCTGCCAGTACCTGGGAAAAAATACTATTTCCAATCATATATATCATGCAGTCAGCACAATATCACTGATTTACACAGCTTCATGTTTTTTTCCACAACCTGCTGCACAGTTCAGTTCAGTCATCTCCACCTGCAGAAAACACACATTTTCAAAAATAGGCAGCTCATAAACATCTGTTGTATCAGCTCAAATAAAGATAAAATATCTTTTTTAAACGATTATTTTTGTGTATGTAGCGTATGTAGCCATGGCTGATAAAACCTTATGGTTTTAAAAAGATATTTAAGGATGACACTGGCAGATGGTCTGCGATAATACATTATCGTTATTGTTAGTAATAAATAGGCCCTGCCAGAGGATCTCAAGCAGCAGTCAGGCTCATATGGAGTTAATGGATAGACTGCAGGAATAAAAAGGAGCCTTACCATTCAAGGTGTTAAAAATAAATAGTAAAATCTTAAAATTTGTTCCAATAAGGGGCAGCAAGTAACAATGGGATGTAATTGCTTCATCTGGTAGCAGCATTTTGCGTCAGTTATAATTTTTGGACATTCTGCCTGCTGATAGCAGAATAAAGATGACTGCTGTAGCCCAATGAGGAGAAGATGCAAGCATGGATGATCTTTTCTAGAACTACAAATGAACAGATTGACCCGATTTTGGATTTAAGAAAATGTAAGTTGGACAATGTAGGATTGTGCAACTTTTGTCACCTAGGTAATGGGATTTTTGATGACATGAAGAGATAAAGACACAAGAGAGATTCACGCTCTTACTGTACAAGTTGTCATTAAATTTTTATTTTGGAGTTATTCAACTGCAAGTCAACTTTTAGCACATTCAGGCATACATTTCTGTTAAAAGGAAGAACGTTTCACCATGCACTGCCATGTCTTCACATCAGTTCTTAGCAACTAGAGTGAATCTACTTCCATTTGCATCCACTTATGTCTTTCCATTGATTTTGTTCAGTCTGTTTAAGTGAATGTCATTAATTAATTGCTGCTCCAAGTGCTAATGTTCACTCATACTAAATAATACATTATAAATACACACACCAACACACACATTCAGTTCAGTTCAATTCATCTATTTATCCCCTGGGGACAATTAAAAAGAGCACAAAAGTAGTTCAACAAGGTCATTAATTTAAGATAATCCATTTAACAGCACAGCTATAGTAATCATAACACAATAGTGCAATTTAACTACCACAGCAACAAATTAGCAATATACAGTATTTTAAAAAATTAAAAGACAACACAAATAATAAATACATTGTCTGAACAAAGAAATAAATAAAATAAAATCACTTTTACTTTGAAGGACACTGTGCAGGATATAAATACAATACACAAGATGATATACATGACTACACACATTCACTATAGTATCACTCTGTGCATCCAGAATACCAAGCAGTTGCTGCTATAACTGAAATTTCAGCTGTGCAATGGATGAACACACAGCCGACAGAACTGTACAAGACTGTAGTCAAAATGGAGAGAGATGTCTGAACTGAGCATTAAAAGTTTCTGTATAAAAATAGACACTGAACATGCAGTACTGAGGCTGTGATTTTATATTCTTGGTTGTTCTTGTGTTATCTGAATTTCTAATGCCATATCTAAGTGAAGATCTTAAGAATGGAAAGTGAGACTGGAGATCATGTCTTGGATAACAAACATGCATCAGGTAGTCCCTGCTGACAAGATTGAAATGGAGTCTGGTAAGGCCATCTCACTGGCAGTACAGTTTTGAGGAACTGTGTTACAGTATTCCACAGACCTCGCTTTATTTGGAAAAAAAAAAGACACTGACTGTATGACACCTCACAGAAGCTGGAGAAGAATGTTTAGCCCTGCTGGTAAGTAAGAGTGCTTTAACATGGAGGAGCTATCATGAAATCAGGTACGATTAAGTTAGCCATGAACTAAGTTCATGTTAGTTTTCTGTTCTTTTAAGTATAAAAAAGAGACAGAAGGAGAAGATTGAGTTAAGATCCAACTGCATTCACCTGACAAAGTAAAAAGTAGAAGATGTCTATCTGCAAAAAAAGTGGTGTTTGTTACAGTGTATGTGTTTCAGCAGTGCTTTTAATAGCTTTTGGATATTTATATAATTTTGTTCCGCTGGTTTGGTTGCTATGATTGCCTCTTATCAGGATATCTCAAAATGTTGTAGACAGAAGAAGTGAAATTTCAAGCTGAGCTAGGTGATGGGAGACGAGACAAGTGGGATGTGTGTGTCTCGTAGCATCAATTGGCAAATTATAAAGTAGTCATTCTAGGATCACAAAACCCCAACCATGGGAATTGTGAAAGCTTAATATTTTGTCCATATTGGAATGATGCTTACAAATTTGACACACTTAATCTGTGTAAAATAATGCAGTAGAGAGCCAAGAGGAAAAATGGAACATTTTTCATCTGTATTTTAAGTCCCTAAAAGTTGCAGTGTTGAACCTCTTGAATAAGTAAAATGTCTACTCGTCAACCAATGAAAGTTATAGCATTTTCGGTGTTGATCAGTGTAAAAATCAAAGCCATGAACAGAAATAAAGGGTTGTGTTCTGGATGAGTCAAGGTCATGTTTATAAGAGAACCATTTTACTGACTAATTGTTGTTAATGTTATTGTATTGATGTCAAGTTATTATATATTGGTATGTAAAATTATGATGGTGAAATTATATGTTGGGAAGATTTATTCATGTACACATATGATATTCTAATGATAGAACGTGAACGTCAGGGTTTCTCAACCTTTCCTGGTCTGTGGCTGAATTTTTTGTGTCTCAAAATTGTCTTGATGCCAGCATCAAGAGTTGTCAAGCTGTCTTCAGTTTTGTATCATATTTTTAAGAGGGCAGATCTGGCTCTTAATTGACTTACACAGGGATGATGGCATACTCTGACATTTTAAAATTTAATTTAAATAATCGAACACACTATTACTGTAGGAATCCCTCATGACCAGGGATGTAACAATATTTGTAACTTCATGCTATTGCTATGGAAAAATATCTTGTTAATGTCGTGGGGTTATGACTGTATCTACATATGGTTATTTAGTTAGTATAATTGCGTTAAGGTCACAGAATTTAAAACTGACATAGCAGATGCTCCATTGTTTGTTATGTGCCGTTCGCACCTGCAGTGAGCGAACGAGAAAGAGGCGGACCCAGGTAGCCGACTTCGATGCAAGCAGTGATTTATTATGTACAGTGATGATGAGAGTAAAAATACACAGAGGGAAATAGTGCGTAGTCCTGTCGATGAGTAGTAGCCGGGTGTTTGACCAACAGCAGGAGGCAAGGAGATGGAGAGCTGGGCCGAGCTGTGTAGGCTGGGTCACTCCTGGGCTGGTCGGTGGTGATGGTGGCTACTGAAGGTAGAGACAGAGAGATGAAGGCAATAGTGGAACAGATAGGCGACTGAACATTGACCTGCCTGGGAGGGGAGAGTGGAGACACGGTCCGGAGGAACAGTCCATGGGGGGAACACAAAACAGTAGCTGGCTAGGGGATAAATACATAGAAAAAACGAAAGAGCACGGAGAAAAAGTGGCCTAGAGACTAGAACGAACTGGCAAGTGACTGAGGAGTGAAACCGGGTAATATAGTGAG
>NW_018127988.1:1182124-1201115 GCF_001952655.1 Monopterus albus | reverse complement strand
GATGGCCCGGGTCTCGATGGCACGGGGGAGACGTTCTGGGGTCAGGCCAAGTTGTTCCACCAGAGCCGGGTCCATGAGGTTACCCCCAGCACCGGAGTCCAGGAGGTCTTGGTGGGAGGATGTCCGACTGGCCGTCTCCAGTTGCACGGGGAGGAGGCAACTGGCAAGGATGAGAATCAAATCAGATTTTCCTCTTGCAAATCTGTTCCTGTGCTCTCAAAGTCTGATTTGCAAACTGAAGAGCACACGCAACTTGTTTTGTGTGCTTTCAAAACTTTTGGCCCAGACAGACATTCACACAAAACCCAGTGGTGAAATCTGAGAGCACAGAATCAGAAAGGAGAGCACACATAGCCTGGATTACGCTCTCAAATCTCTATTTGCGCTTACAAATCTGTGTCTGTGCGCTCTCAAATGTGGAGTTGCAAACTGAGTAGCACTTGAAATGTGGTTAGAGCATTATAGTAAGGATCTACTTCCATACAATTTGCTCAATACTGCCCCTGAGTGGTGGACACCAAGTTCAACTGGTCCACTAGCCTACTGAGAACCAGACCACTGGTTGCATGGCCACCAAAAGAGAAATTCACTCCTGCCGAGGCGGTAGCCTGCTAAAACACTGATGTTCCACTGTGAGTGTGACTTGTTTTATTTACAAGATCCAGCTGCTGCATTAGCTTTTATATACATTATACAAAAAAGCTGATTTATTATTTACTGAGGGGCATTTTTAAAAAAATCTTTTCTCTTCATTATTTTTTAATATTGTGATAAATATTATATTGTATACTTTTTATGGTGGTAATATCATAGCATGAGCTTTTGGTATTGTTACATCCCCACTCATGAGCCCACCTGCTTATCACACACCAAGGATGAGAAACTCTGGTCTAACTGTTGTTCTTGTCTATTGTTCAGCAAAAAGAAAAACATATCATGCCAAAGCATGTGCAGCTTTGCTCAATAGAAGACATAACAGTAAGTTGTGAGTCACTCTATCTGTACTACTGGCAGCTTTATAAATCTTTATGTCTACTGTAACAGCAGAAACTGAACATAATAATACTGTGGTTGCTCTTTTGTCTGCTTTATGATTTCACTCAATTAAAAATTTTAGAGAACTCATAATGATTTGTATTCAATGATCTTGGACTGTGTGGAATAGTGCTTTGGTCTGATGTGCAAAAAGCATAGAAGTTATTATTTTGCCATACTCTAGGAGCATCCTGCTCCAAAATTAATTGCTGTAATGTATCCTCATGGTTTGATGTGTAACTGTGCAACACTCAAGAGACATGCATTATTTGCTGCAGATGTACAATAAGGCCATATGGCATCCTCATCCCCTGCTGCCTCATCGTAACTATACTGTAAAATTGTAGATGGCTTTACCAGATAGTAGCCATTCATTAACATTACCATGTAGAATGGAACATGTTATGAAATTCACATGACTTTTCCCAGCACCATAGTTAATGGACTAGAAGACCCTAGAAAGCCACTTTTTCAGACTTTATAACAAAGGTGACTTTTTTGTGTTTATATCCACCTTAGCTGTGCGAGTGTTGAAAGACATGCTATTATCTGTGCAGTGGGTTCCCTACCTGACAACCCATACAAACCTTCACAAGGGGATGTGTTTTATAGCTGTACCTTATGACAGTCCGCTGCCATTTCAGACAGCTGTCGACTTGACCTCCACCGCTGCCTCATAATGAAATGGTTACAGGATCCATTTGTTGTCACTGCACCATTTGTCAAGACTTAGAGAAGTAGTTCTGGAAATGAAGCAGAAGGGTCTTGACAGTGGCGTCACCTTGATGCCAGTACGGTCAGACTGAAATAAACCAAAACCGGCCTTCCAGGTGGTCTAGTCAACAATCGTCTCCACTTTTACAGCTCTAAAAGTTTACAGGTCACATGTCAAACAAATTTGAAAGATGTACAAAATTAAATCTGGAAAACTATCATTGATAAGTATATATACTGCAATATAAACACTGGTGGTGACAGAGATGTCCTGTAAGGCCCTTAACAAAAATCAGCTAATAAAGATTGTTGCAGTCATGTAATGATCTAACTAGTAATTCACACCGTTGAAGATCTACTCCAGCCTCTACATTTTTGTGAGTATTTCTGCTACTAACAGTACAATATATGGTGACCTGTGCCTGAATTGTGTGGCACAACACTTTTCTGTTTTTATGTGAATCAGTGCTCCAGAAAATTAACAATTTTATTCAGAAGTAGTCAAAAGGCATTAGTTGGAATGGACCCTATAGTTCAGAGAGTTAACTCTTACTTTTCTGAAGTCTCAACATGTGCCAATCACTCACTGCTCCCCTCAAAGTATCTGCCTCTTAGAGTGCATATGACAGAAGCTGCCAGAGGACTCCCATTTATAGAATTATGCATTATCAACAGATTAAATTTGACATTCACAACAGTACTCAACACTACTGTTGAACTTTAATTAAGTTCTTCAACATAACTTCAGTTTCCAGCATCATTCTGACAACATGACCACCCTGCTAAAGAAAAGTAGTTGCTTAGTAACTTTAACTAAATCTTTTTCTCAGTAACTGTAACTGATTACAATTATCTTTACTTTGTAATTTAATTACAGGAACTAGTTAAATGTACTGTAACTAGATACTCCCCAACACTGGTGGCATGTAATGAAAAATTATTTCCACTGTTGCAGCAGAACCTACAGTATCAGGACTGGATGTTACTTGGCGAGGGGGTTGTTGGAAAAAATAAGATGTAACAGAAAAATCTGTGCATGATGAAAATACATTTGTGTGTTCCCCAGACAATGGAAGAAATCTTTTTTTCAAATAACAAAGACAAAATTTTTTTGTACTTCTAGAGTGCTAGTCTATATATACTGCATACACCAATCAAAGACTGAATAGACATGCTAAAATGGAACAACGTGATTACAAATTTTAAGCATAAAGAGTTATATTCTCATGCAATGCTTTAATCAGCCTTTTCACATGATGAGAATCTACCGGATATGACAGGATGACTCAGTGCTATTATTTCTTTGCACTAATAGCCTTCAATGATGGAAGCAGAAGAACAGGATGAGGAGAGAGAGAGCAGGATATTCTGACGTGATTTAGTCGGCTGGTTGTCCCAGCTGGAGGAAAGGAGAAAACAGTGTTACTGATGAGGCCATTTTCAAGCAACACTGATGGTTAAAGGAGGAAAACACTGCAGCTGTCATAACAAGCACATATTGTACATGATGTTGCACTTGTGTATGCACAAAAAAACCTTTGCTTATTTAGTCTTCATGAGGGACATCGCTAAAGCAGCTTATGACAACATGTGAGGGACACCATAACAGGCATCAGTGCTCTTCTAAGCCTTCATGGATAGTAGAGAGATACAGACATGATGTTGATTAGTTAGCTGCAAATTTGGCAGGTTGTTGACAACCTCTATGAAATGGACAATTAGGCATCAGAATCACTACAGTAGTACACACCAAGACTCAAACATGGCAGTTAATCAAAAACAAACCCCACTAATCACAGAAACCCTCAGCCATCCCATAGTAAACCAACAATGACAAACTAGTGCTGAGCAACAAAAGCCCAAATGAATATGCATGTATCATCTGCTGCAGCACATTCAAAAAGAACAGCCAGTGTTGTTTTTATCAAGACTTACCTCAGCTTCATAGAGCTTTATAGCCCATTGTGACTTTGGTCATCTGCATCTGCAACAGGCAGCTGTTATCAGAATCAGAATCAGTTTATTCAGCCAGCCAATTGGTTTTGGCTTACAACAGCTAATAAATTCTAAATTAATTATGCAAATTTATGTAATAAAATAATAATTAGAAGAAATAAAGGGTAGGAATATATCAAAAATAGTTATGCTTTTTATAAAGTGAGACAGTGATGTTTGTTTTTAAAACAAATATTGTGCTTTTTTAAAACTTTACTAGGTTTAGCTAAACACTTTATTTAATGCTTATTATGAATATTTCTAATCAAGAACCTAAAAGCTTTTGACTGAAGGTCGTAGTCATAAATAACATTTTTATTTGTTGTATTGAAAAATAAAACAATATGCCAATATGTACAGAAGACAGTTCAGGTGGAAACTGTTAGTTTTACAGTGAAGGCCCATCTGTTACAGTCTTATGCAAAACAAGGAACACATTGCATGTGACTTTAGTCAGGTACCTTTGGGAGCTACTGCCAAATCACTGCATCCCACCCTTTATCTCTGCCCCTGCACACAGACTATCTGTGTCTCAACAAATAATATATACACAAATTACTTATTATAAAATGTAGAAAAATTGCATATAAAACATTTTTAATCCACATTTCACAAATATTGTGTTAACACAGTGGTGCTCAGTTTGGCAGAGTAAACGTTGTGGTCATGTGCAGACTGAGCCATGGCAAGAAAAACAGACACACACTTGTACATTTATAACGGGTCCCCATTTAAACTCTGTGCCCTATGATAACACAGCATTAATCTCTTAATCAAATTGTAATCTACTCCTTTGACCTCAGAGGGAAAAACTGTATATTTGTTTAATTTTGTGTAAGTGATTTTCTGAAAGAGACTGCACACTAACCTACCGGTAGATGTTCTAGATGTACTGTAGGTAGCTCTAAGGAAAATCTACTGAAAAGACAAATGATTGATCTTGTACTGACATGTAGACAAAGGCATGTTCTTGTTCAAAATTATATTACTATAATAACATCAAGGTTGCTTATTCTTGCAAAGCAAATCACATACAAAGCTGTGATTTTACTCAGTTGAGAGGAGCTCAGCTGCTTAGGACACTAATCTACAGTGTTTTTTCAAAAACTACAACCCCCAATCAGAAGAAGTTGGGACAGTATGTGAAGTCTAAATTAAAGCTGAAAACAGTGATGTGTAAATGATCTGTGTTCTGTATTACACTGAAAACAATACAGCAGCGTATTATTTGATGTGATTTTATTCTTTGTTTAGAATAAACACTCACTCCAATTATGATGCCTGCAACACATTCAAAAAAAAGGTTGGGACAGTAAAGTGTTTACCACGGTGTGACGTTGCCGTTCCTTTTCACAACACTTAAAAGACATTTATGGACTGAGGACACCAAATGATTAATTAAGTGTGGCAGATGTCATTTTGTCTCATTCTTCCTGCAAACAAGTCTTAAGGTGCACAACAGTCCTGGGTCTTCGTTGACACAATTTGATTCAAAATGCGCCACATATTCTCTACTGCAGGGAGGCCAGTCCAGCACTTACACCCTTTTCCTCCACAGCCAGGCCTTGGTAATGTGCAATATGAGGCTTTGCATTGTCTTGTTGAAATATCCAAGGACGTCCCTGGAAAAAATGCCGTATTAAAGGCAGCATAGGTTGCTCCAAAACCTCTTTGTATTTTTCAGCATTAATGGAGCCATCACAGAAGTGTAAGTTACCTTTCCTTAAATCTTTTAATTATATCATGCACCATAAAGGGTGACATATCCAAGTCCCTTCCTATTTTCCTTTTGAGGAGCATTGTTTTTTTAACATTTCAATGATTTGCTCACACATATGTTGGCAAACTGGCTGGCTTTGGCCCATCTTTGCTCCTAAAGGGCTTGGCCTTTCCTGGATGCCACTGTTGTACCAAATCCTCATTGCAGTCACCTGCTGACATCACCTGTTTCAGATGGAATCATCATTTGTTTTACTTTATTTATAGCCCTGAAATGCAACTGTCCCAACTTTTGTTGGAATGTGTTGCAGGAATCAGAATTGTTTATTTTGAACAAGGAATAAAATTGATGTCACATCAAATAATGTGTTGCAGGAATCAGAATTATGTAATACAGGACAGTTTTAATTTAGATTTTACATACTGTCCCAGATATTTCTGATTTGGGGTTGTAGTTGTTATGTAATTATGATTTTTTTGTATAATTTGCTTCTTCTGTCTTCAACAAACCCATTTGTAAGGTTCAATAAACATCACTGAGAACAGAAAAATAGCAGGTGCAAACAAAACAATGGCACCATCAGTACTTGACATTTCAAGGTGAAAACTAATTACAAGTCTACTGATGCATAGGGTTTTTATTTGGAGAAAAAGCTGCAGTGCATGACTTCTTCAATCTTCTATTTGCATTAACTCAAAGAGCAACAATTATTAACAGGACTTCAGCATTAAAACCTGTGCAAAGGGGCACTTTACCTACTATTGCTTAGTCACCTAAAACTGCCTCACAGAAAGTACAGCTTTCTTAAAGTGGTGGTAAAAATAAATGAAGTGTGTTTTCTTGCAAGGGTTGTGTGTGAGTCATCTAGTCCAGACAGGTACATCACTCAACACATTGGTTTACTAGCTGAACTGCCACTTGCACTAATATTTTGTACTTATTTGTTTTAGAAATAGGAAGGTTCTGAAAAAGGAAGTCAATCTGAGGGGCCTTGTGCTTTTAAAAAAATCAGATTTAGAAAGTACAACTGTACCAGTAACCACAACTATGACTTATGCCTGCAGTAGGGTTATTACTTATTATCTTGATTTTTTGGTTTTGGACATTAGAAATCAGTCGTTCATCCTCCTCTGCAGAGTGATTTGAAGTGGACAGCTACGTTAAATAGTGATGCCATCCACAAGAGGCACATTTTTAAGAAAATGAGTGCTGTTGAAAGGAAATTCAAACTCTGAGTGGGGGAATTAAAAATTCTGGCCTCTTGTTACCTTTTGGGAAATATGTCATTAAGTTCCCCATAACTGGCAAGTAAACACAACTAATGAGACAGTACAGACTGGGAAAACTGAAGCAGAGAAAGGAAAATCTATTCAAAACGCATACTAACGAGCACTGGGCGACACAAACCCTCACGTCATAAATATAAAACTGAAGTGCTCTGTCATCGTTCCAGCATCTTGTGTCCTTGGCAGAAACATGAGGATATTAATTCCAAAGTTCAACATTTAAATAAAAGACCAACGCAATGAGCTCCACACTTATGATTTGCATAGGAAACTGGCTTCCATCATAAGTTTGCTTTTGAGCCTTACAGGCTAAATAAAATAAGTTAACTGTGATGTGTTTAGCTCAACATTTTGTCTAGTATTAGGTGTGTGAAGCAGCACATCTTGCTTTAAACTTTTCAAATACATACAGTGATACTTTTTACTCTAGATGTGTTTGTCTAGCTTTTCAGAGTTGGTAATCAACCTCATGTGGGGCTACTTCTTAGCTTTCTACTTCAGCCTCTAACATGAGTTGATGCAACCTTCCACTCAGACTCAGTTGGACTAAGAAAAACAATATTTTGGGCCATACATGTCTGAGCAGGCATCATAAGAAATGCCTGTGCACATACAGTGTCTACACATCACATCCAGCTCAGAATTTGAAGCTGACTTGTGACTAGGAAGTCACAGATTTGAATGAAAAGAGTGGCTGGGAATATCTAGGCCAGGAAAATGTAGTGAATTCTCTGCTTTCTTCCTTCATTCAAGTAGGTGACCTTTGAGGGTGCTTTACTCCCAGTGGTTGTGGTTGAAGCTGCACAGCAGCCAAAAGCAGATGAGCTGATGGGAGCCAAGATGTCAGCCTTTCACATTAAAATATCTCCTGTGGGCCAACACACCAATTAATTAGTGTTAGCTCACAGTAAATACACACATAAAAAGGAAACCATTTCACTGTGTATTGAATTTCACTGTCTTTGTTTGATATGTTTTAATATAGGCATTTTAAATTTCAGGTAGTTCAGAAAAGGAATGATTAAAGGAAAAACCTCTCCCTACCACACCAACTTCCATTGTTGCACCAATTTTGGTGTTTTGTGGAGTATTTCCATCCCTAATTGGTCATACTATATGTAGTCAGTGTTGAGCTGCAATATTTGTAGCTCTTCTAGAGTGAAACCTCACTGCAGAAGTCAACATGAGCAAATGCGAATTTTCTGGAGCTGCACATTTAATAAAACTTGGCTTAAAATATCGTGGAAGGGGGGAAAGTTTTCCCACTAATCACAGATTCAATTCAGCAGCAGGTGTTGCAACCACCTTCTTGTTTTGAGTTGGGAGAAAACCAGCGTTTTCTTGGTCTGCTGATTGCAGTCACCACCTTCATATAACCCGCATCTAAATGAGACTGTCACAGAATCATACAATCGGAAAAATATAGCAGTTACACCAAAATGTTACAGTGGAAAAAAACCCCAAAGTGTTTCTAAGTGTGGATATTGCATTAATATTAAACTTTAAAAGTAGACAAACATTTTAAAATTCCTTCTGCTTCTGAGAGGTCACTCAGGTTCAGCTATAAAGTGCTACTGATCCTACAGGGGATCATAGACTGTATTGAAAAGATTCAAATAATAAGAATTATAGAGAAATAATAATTAAGAATTCCAGGTCAGTGATTGCACAGAGTACCGCTCCTTAATTATTACATTTAGAGGTCCTGGTCTTTCCACAGCAGGGTTAAAGTAGAATGAACAACAACAACAACTGTTGTGTGAAACACATGGGGACAAATCAGTGTTTTATGAGAAGATGGCTTTGTGTTTTGACCCCCCCCCCCCCTTTACATAAATATTTTAAAAAGGATGAAAGATGAATGATTGATGCTAATTAGAATCTGAGGCCTTAAAGCATCACTGCTAAACATGAAGACATATTATATTCTAAGAATTGAACATAATCAGTGTCTTGATTGTAAGCAAACGACATTAGGAATTTAAAATGGAGTGATCAATTCCACAACACACATTACAGTAATAAAAGACAGATGAAGATATTATGCTTGTATGAGTGTGTGTTAGGGATTCTGTGCTTCCAGTGCTAAACAGACATAAACTCATTGGTCTAAACTGCATATTAGTTTCTCAGGCACTTGTTTTAAGTCATAAAAAACATAAAAGAGATGAACTTGGCTCTGAATCACTGAAGGAACAGGTCACATCATTTCTTTATATTCCAGCATGAAAAAGATTCTTCATTTAACCGCAGTGTCTCAGCTCCACGGTGCAGCCATTTCATCTTCTGGGAACAAAAAAGGTGCACCACCGTGAACTGAGCTCTATTGCTTTGATCTCATTTGTTCACTTTATATCAGGCAAAAGGCTCTGAGTGTGTGTGTGTGTGTGTGTGTGTGTGTGTGTGTGTGTGTGTGTGTGTATTAAATATAAATGAGTCAGAAGCTCGATTCAGGGACTGGCCTTCTGCGGCCCAGTGAAGTTGTGCTGTAACGAGTCTTCTGAAGGGCCCCATAAGACAGTTTGTCTGTTATCAGGCTACGTGACGGTACAGGGGCTGTGGACATCCCATTACGATGCAGAGATGCTGTCCTACGCATGCTCTGCTCTGTCTTGGTGGGGATGTTGAAGGAGCTCTGGGAGCGTTTGATGTCAGTTGGGCTTCGTCCCACTTTTCCATTTGGCAGCTCATCACCCAGCTGACTCGAGCCGTTAGACTTGCCTCCTTCCACCCCAGTTCTGCCTCCTGCTGCTCCGTTGGGTAATGAAAGTCTAGAGAGGGTCCTTCTGCCTCCTTCCTCATCTCTTCCTGTCAGTGACTCACCATCCTTGGACCTCCTTGAGTCTTTATCCTTTTTTAGGAAGTTGCCCATTAAGAAGAAGGAGAACAGTCCCTCATTGTTCTTGGGCACTTCTCCTTTCCTGGTCTTAGAGTTTCCTTCATATGCACCATGGTGTTCCCTATCTGCCCTGTCCCCTTTTTGTCTCCTCAGGGTCCCGTCTTGCAGACTTGGTGTGCTGTAGCTAGGCTGGACTCCAGATCTTTTTGTCTCACTATCCTGGGAAGCTTTGGAGGAACTCTGCTTCCTGGGATCCTTCCTCCTGGTGAGGGTGTTACTGCTAGAGCTGCTGATGATATTTGAGGGCTTCTCATCTCTTGTCTCGCTTCCTTTGCTGTGTCTCAGGATGGCTGTCTTATCTGATGGCCTCCTCTGGCCCTCCGGGAACTGTGGAGACTCTAACGGCAGCTTACCTGCTGCTTTACCCAAACAACTTAGGCTCCCAGCACTGGAAGATGATCGGACATTGGCTGCGGCCTGGCCCTCGGCAGATTCCCTTGTGCTGCGTGGTTCGCTCATCAATGATACTATTGGGTCCTTTGTGCACCGGGGTCGCCGCCCAGATTCCAGGTACTGAACCAGCTCCACAGGGGCAGGATCTTGGACCGATGGAGGACCTGGGTCAGGTTTGCGTCTGTCCTTGGAGCCCAAAGACCAGCGTATAGGAAACACTTTGCTCAGGGTGTCCTTGGTCTTGCTTGGGGTTCTCATGCTCACACTGCGTCCCTGAAGACCCCTTACAAATGGTTTGCTGTCAAAACCCCCTAATAATTATAAAGAGAAGAAAACGTATGTTTTTACATTTGAGGAATGTATATAGATTTTATCTTGAAATATAAATATCAACAAACAACCTAAATGATTAGGGCAAATTACCTCTTTCTTCTTTAGAACCATTTTCAAGGAAGACGGGAGACTCTGGAGAGTCGGGTACAGAAGATGGACAGGTGGTAGAGAATCGAGACACCAGGCTGCCTCTCTTACTGTCCCCTGTCAGGCGGATTAGCCAGTGGTCTGACATCGATGAACTCGTGGAGCCTGAGGGACACGTAGAGAGAGGAGCGAGGTCAGAGGGGAATTATAAACCTAACAGAAACACTGCATGTCTAAACTTAAATGGAATGTACTCAAACACAAACATGGAAAAGGTTTTATTTTATGTAATTTAATTTTGTAATTTAATTCAAAAAATGAAACTCTCATATATTCTGGATTCATTATATGTAAAGCAAAATATTTCAAGCTGTTTTTTTGTTTTAATTTCAGTGTTTATGGCTTACAGCTCATGAAAATCAAAAATCCAGTATCTCAAAATATTAGAATATTTCACTTTGGGTTTTAGTAACTTACTAATCATAAGGTATAAATACTGTGTATTTCTCAACCACAATCATGGGGGAGACTGCTGACTGGACAGTTCTGCAGAAGATGATCACTGACACCGTCCAGAAGGAGGGTAAGCCACTCCTGTCAGTTACAATACTGGATTATAGCTATTCATGCATTACTGTCTAAGCAGCATTCAAATGTCATATCTAGCTTATAGCTGTCTTGGTGTTTGTCAGGGATAAATATTATGATGAGGCTTCTAAGTTTGAACCCAGCAGAATTTAACAGTATCACATGTTTACAGTTTCGCTTTAGTCACAAATCTTAATCACATTTTTGGAGCGGATCTGTGTTCTCTCCATTGCGTCTTCAAGTGGGTGCACGACGTTGCTGGGTCGTGATTAATGTATTCTTCCAGTGCTGACATTGGTTTGCTGTATGTTGCTGTTTAAGTAAAGCCAAATATTTTTTGTCGCCAGTGTGCAGGAGCAAAAGGCACTCAGCAGAAAAAATAGTTCTAACTGCGCTGTGGAGGAACCATGTGGAACATTAAGTAGAAAGTTTTATTTTGAATAAGCAAGAAATCAGAGACACACAGATCCAGGAGCTGTGTTGATCTACAAGCAAAAAATGGATGTCCAAAAACCCCTCCGTATCCTATAGTCTTATTTTAGCTCTTACAGTGCATCTAAAACCACAAGGTTTTATCACCTAACACATAATTTCATGCCATTTAATGTGCATTATATAATGATTCTGAGAGCACAGCTACAGTGAGTTGCTCTAGGGCATTTTAGGACACCAACACTCTTTGGTGTTGCTCTAACTCTGAACCTCCTTCTAGGCACAAAAGGTGGCAGTATCATAGCAACTCACAAAGAAGGAACATTAGTAACACAGGAATTTGAGAAAAGCCATAGTGATTGTTCGAAATGAACCTGGATGAAGTAGAAACTCATTTCTTTACTGAACCTCACTTCCTCTCTGATTTGTCCAGTTTTGTCCCTTTATTATATAGGAGATGGTGAATTTAATATTAGTGAATGATACTGTGAAAGAGGGATAAAAGATATTTGATAGGTTCTGGTGAGTCGTTGTCATTAGTCTGAGTCACTGTAACTGTGAAATATGAATGCACTTAATGTTAAACTTCAGAATTACAGGATACCTGGAAATGCATTTGAAGTATGGAGAACGCAAAGTCCCCACTGTGATGTTTTCACGCTATTTGTATTTCACAGAGCTATTTATGACTCCGTTCTACAGCAAAATCACTGAATTATTCCTGAAGAACTATACAGTATCTGCTCACATTAATAAACTGTGTGGATACACAGTATTGCTATTCTTACAATACACTAAACTACTGAACAACAGCATTCTCCATCTGATAAACATATACAGTACATATACTTTGCACTGATATAACATTTACAAATCACAAATAATTTTTCACAGTTGATTAATAAGACGTTTAAGTTTGTATGACATCCACATGTTGGTTTATGTGGCTGGTTGATGTTAAAAGAAAAACAGTGGATGTATAAAAGAATGTGTGTCAGAAAAGCATCTCAGCTGCAACTCTCAGATGCCTCTAGGAACTCTCAGAAGTGTTTTTGTTGTTGACAGGGTAAACAGCAGCAGATGAGGCAGTATTTTGCAGTGAAGCCACCGTATGCTCCTCCCTTCTAGTAGCCCAAGTTTCTCCTTAATGTTTACATACATAACAATTTTGTCCAACTAACAGGCATTTCCATAAAATTATGACCTCTTGTATCCAGACTGATGACAATCCAGTTTAGTAGTCATTTGACAGTATACAGTACCTCTGACAGAGCTACTGGCAGACCATAGAGGAATGGCATTGCGTCTCTGGTAGAAAAGGATGTAGGCTCCTCTGGTACACACTTCGTCCTCTGGCACCAAGTCTACGCTGCTGTCATCGTAGCTGTACCACTGGCCATCCACTGAGTTCCTACAGTAAGCTGTGTTTAAAAAAAATGAAAACAACTGTGATGGAGGAGCACCTCTGTGTGTGTAACTTCATGGAAATGACTTGCAACCAAAACCAACAATTCATTAATTTTACTAACAAGTGCTGTATACAATAAAACTGGGTGACTTTTTTTTTTTTATCATACTACCCAGTTCCATACCAGTGTAATGTCCTCCATGCATTCCCCCATGATGGTTACACACAGCATAAAGGTCATACTGGTAATCGTGGGGTAGGGTCATGTCAGCAGGTTGGTGGTGCTGGCCTGAGGGCTGCTTCCAAGAAGGGGGCCAGGGCCCCGGGTTCAGGTTCCTCATACTCTGACTCCTTTTCACGACATGGGGCGCCATGTCCAATCCAGTCAGGGGGAAACGCACCACAGTTGACAGCTTGTTCCTCCGCTCACCAACCTGTTTCAACATGTCTTAGTCTTATATACAGTAGATAATTGTACAAGTATGAAATATCACTCATTTTGAGTAAAAATCTATAAGAAGCTCAATTTTCTGAATTGATTAAACAGGTATAACATTAATGTGCAAATAAAATTCTAACAAAATAAGCATCATCATATAAAACACTTGTAAAAAATAAGATGTTTTTGAAATATTATAAAGTCAGAGCCCAGATAAGTAGAGCACCAGTGTCAAACAGGTCCATGTACTTTTGATTATTACCCTATCATCAGTAACACCTACAACAGAATTTTTGCATTTAATAGCTTTATATTTTAAAAATACCCCCTTATGACTTTCTGCTGCCGTCCTGGGTGTGGTCAGAAGCGAACAGACATATAATAAAGTTTTAAGCCATTAACAGAATTGCAGCAGCGTTTTTCTGCACAATGTGATTCAGTGTGGATTATCAAAGTATTTTGTACTGCTAAAAACCCTGTGCCCCTCCCAGGACTGGCACCTTACAAGGATGAAAAGGTCTGCAGAACCGTATGATTACTGAAACTGTGTTGAGAAGATCACTGGCTTCTGACTTCCTCTATGCAAAGCTGATCCTTGACACAGAGTCCACTGAATTCTAATGCAAAGATCAAGAAAAATCACACTGGGTCACAGGAGGTGAACCACAGCCTGAGATGGGAGTTTTAGTGCCTAGTGGTGAAGGGTTTTGGCTTATGGGGTTCAGGGATCAACACAGTGCCACTGTGAGAGTCAGAGGAAAGCCAATCATGCAGTGGACGAACATGTACAAGGACTTAACCTTGGCTACAGAAATGGTTTTTGGTTTGTGGAATCTCACCTCTCTGGGGGGAACAGAGGCCAAAGTTGTTCGGTGAGTGGTGCCAACTAGATAAACTTGTGATACTTTTGCCAAACTGCTGATGTGACTCAGTAATGTCTTTCATTAGACCCTCCCAGCCTCCTAAAAGTTCAACTCTTTGAAACTTTTTTAAACTTTAGAAAGTCTACTTCAGTGCTACAGAAAACTACAATTCTGTTTTCACAGGCTCTCCATGACAGGTCTACTGAGCCTCATATGAAAACTTGCTGAAGAAGACTAACCGACCTTTGCACATGGCTAAATAGCAACTGACAGTGGGACAAAACAACAGCACAATGCAAATGTATACACTCAAAAATGTATACACTGACTTTTTTTTTGAGTATATTTAATTTTGCTCCGTGCTGAAAACTGCTTGGAATCAGTCTGAATTGAACCACAGCTACGGAGAAGGCTACACAGAGACTATATAGTTCTACTGGGAGGTTTCAACACTAACATGGAAACTAAAGGGAAAGTGGAAGGACAGTGGTTGATAGGAACAGCTTATCTCACTTGAGAGAGGTCAGACAACAGCGAGGCAAAGCAACAGCAGGAGCTGGGAAACCAAGTAGAGAAGAGAAGTACTCAACTGTGCTTTCAATATGTGCTTTGCGTGGGAAAAAAACCATGGCTGGCATGTTGCAGGTAATTGCTAATTACTGCTAGTGCTTATTTACAACAACTTCCTGCAGTGTAGGAGAAGCTTTCTTGCCCAGACAAGGACATAAGCAGAATCATCACAGGCTTGTGGTTATAAAATTTAGTTTGTGCAGCCATGTCACTTTCACACTGGCTGTATGCCAGTCAGTAAAAATGCATAAAACAGCATCTTGTGTATGGGTATGTTAGATATTAGTAGATATGATCAGTCAGATAATTATTAGACATTAATGTGTTAGACTTTAATGTGTTAGTAATGCAGTTTAGTAAGATTCAAAGTCTGCGCTAGTCTGCCCTGTTTCAAGGTTAGAAGACAGTGTTGATTCTGAAATGTTAGCTACAGTTACCTTGACACCAATTATTTTCTTGTATTCATCCTGTGTTAGAATTATGTCTGAATGAATGTTTTAGTTACGCACCACGTGACAACACACACACACACACACACACACATCGAAATTCTTCATTTTAGTTATGACTAGTGCTCGAAGCATGTGGAGCATAAGATAAGAGAAGGAGACATCGGACTGTCTCTGTCTCATGCTGTTTTGTAATCTTTTTGTGTAAGGGGTTAGCCCTAAAACTTAGAAATGTATTAGGCTCTGTGTTTCCGGGATCTCCTCTCTACAGCAGCCAGAGTGTGTGTGTCTCTGGAGGAAGGAGCCACCTGGGTTGTGTTTTGTAATTTTACTTGTGGTTTAAAATAAATCAGCACTAAAATGAAGAAAGACGGACTCCTTCCTTATTCAGATCTGTCCAATAAAAGCACTGGGGTATTACAACTATTTGTGGCCGAGAAAAACTTGTTACCATTTCTGATTTCCCTAGCCGAGGCCACTGAGGTTATTAAAAAGTGTAGCAGTGGCAAAATGCTAGGGATGGATGAGATCCACATGGTGATGCTGAATGTTGATGGGCTGTTGCAACTTGCACACATCTTCAATAATGCACACAGGTCAAGCACAGAACCTGTAATAGCTGGGCTGCTAAATGTATTTTTTTTTAAAAAGGGGGGCCAGAGGGTATGCTTCAAAGGAGGGGAATCACATTTAGCAAAAGGTGCTGGGAAGATGACTGGCTGTTGTCGAAACTCAGATTCAGCGGGAGCTGTGCTATTGATTTTTTTTTTCTTTTGTAGTTGAAATTGTCTAAGGCAATAGTCTGCCCTGCAATATCATGTCACTTTTATTTCCCTCTTTGTCTTTTATTTCCTTTCACAGCACACCCTACAGTTCAACATATCTGATGCAGCATATAAGCATTTCCTTTTATTAGGTTGCTGTTAAAATTGATTCAGTTGTTGATTTTGTTTTCTCCTTACAGAGATCAAGAGCACAATATAAACACACGTTATATAGACAGTATAGATAACATTCAAATAGTTTTCCTTTTCTTAAACCTATATTAAATGATGTTCTGACCACTGAGATAAGAGCAGAACTTCATAAATGGCTTTATTACTTTAACTGTTGTTATGGCTAATGTGACAAAAAAGCAGAAAGAGTAACATTAGCTTTGGTTTGGAGTTTTTGACTGCCAGATAAATGTAAGCCTGATATTCGCTCTCTTGTTTTAATCTGCATAAACAGCTGAAGGACATATCTGGTTCTTTAGCCTTGAACACTATATTGATCAACTGGTGGCTAACAACTGGTCTGCCCGCTGTTTGGTGCTATTAAGGTACAGTACACTGGGTTTATCTGAGCTGTGAGGAAACAAGGTCGATAGGAGTGGTGAAACTGACTCGCTGAGCTGAAAACTGGCCCCACTGCAATTTGATGAATTTGTAACAGAAAATGGTGATTAATGCATGTTATTAAGAGGTATCTAATTTAATGTAAGTTTAATTAAAGTACTGCTTTTTTTCACCAGAAGCCTCTCTACTACCTGTCGGAAACGCTTGAGATGGAGGATGAGTATGTCAGGAAGAGTCCACAGGCTCATCTTCACCATGCCCTGCTGAAGCTGCTTACAGTGGGGACACTTCCAGGCATCGTCCGGGGCAAGCTGGAATCAGTCAGTTAAATGGTTATACAAACTCTGCTCTCATTAACTGATTGAAACCCTGTGAGATCAAAACTTGTCAGATTTTTTTTTTACTGTAATCATTCCTGATAAAAAAAAGGAGTTTTAAATAATATGCCCTTGTTCTAGTTATGAGGCTATACACACTGTTATAATCTTATCTTTCCATTCTGATTTTTAAAATCTTAAAAATTGCACTTTAAGACTCCTGGAATTCACTGAAAGAGAAGCTGAGTGAACCTTTTACATATTTTTCAAGAGCGGAGTTAGTTCTACTTGACCACATAGAACCTTTTCTACTTGCTGCAAGGTTTTAGACTGGGGGATAGAGGATTAAAGTGTAAGGGTCACGTGTGACGTACATAACAAAAACACCCCCCCCCCCCTTTGCTTACCATATACTTGTATATCATGGATCAGACACAGGAGAGATGCCTTCAGCCCAGTGTTTGCTCTTTACACACCCCAGAGGGATAATGGGTGACATCACAGTAATAATTCTATTAAAATCAAATGACTCCAGTCATGAATATAGCCCTAATAGATTCTAGCAAAATCCTGCTAGAATCACTTTTTAGTTAACCCCAGTCTACATCTCTCCAGTCATGGTAAACCTAACATTTATCATTGCTATGGTTACAGGCATATCACCAAGGACTAATTGTCCCCCAAAAATGCTTTGCTCCCAAAACGCTAGTACAAGATGACCAGATTCAGGAATCAGGAAATGAAACTGCCTTGCTCATGCTGGTGTGTCATTGAACAAAACATAATTAATGCATGAGGGAATGTCATAATGTAAAATGTCGCAGGCTTCACAATCATGTCTGTCAGCACCAATGTGCTGCTTTGGTGTCCTGCAGGCTTCAGTGGGCAGTGCAATCACTTCCTACAGCTCTACAGTACCACTTACTGAAACAAATCCTTGTTCTGCTACAGCACGCTGCTGATGAGAGAAATAGCCAGAGTACAATTGTGTGTTATGATTATTTCCCTTCACTTTAGTTCCTTTCATGTATGGCATACAGAGTGCTGTCTTGCATATCTGTAGAAGGAGAAACCAGGGAAGCGTACGTTTTGTAAATAGAGGCAACCTTTGAAATCGCTGTCATCTGAAGTTACAACAGATACTAATGATGCCTGCACAGCCGGACAAGCATTAATGGTCTTTATTTGCTGGCATCTTTACAGTGTGGGCATGTATAAATAATGCTATGCTACTGCCCAAAGGACAAAGATGCCGCTGTCACTGTTGTTGTGGTTATTTTGTACTGATGTTCTGTCTCTTTACAGAATGGAAAATGAAATGGCAGTCTCTAAATGTAGTCTCTTAAAAATAATAAGTTTTAAAACAGGCACAAAAAAACCCATATTTAGCCAGAGTACACATCTAACCTGAAGCCATTTTATTGCTGTGTGAGCACAGAGAAAAATGTCAGTGGCATTTGTGTGCAGGGCTCAATGCTGTGGGTTGCAACAATAGTGGTATGTAATTATAACATCATAATCAATAAAAAGAAAAGTAGTGTCCAACAATAACATAACCAACAACCCACTACATTGCTCTAAGTTAACTGAAGAAAATTACAAACTCCAGAAAAATAATATTTAAACTTTATAAATTCCTATAAAATACACCACACACAACAATAACACTACCGGGGACTAAATGGGAAAATGATTTGGCTTTTCTGTTGTCCCGGTAAACTAATTCAAATCGGTATCCTTCAAAGTTGCACTCTATCCAAGACAAATTTCCCTTTTTTGTTTTCTTGATTAGTAGTTCCATGGCAAGGCACCGGGGGTGGATGAGATCCGCCCTGAGTACCTTAAGTCTCTGGATGTTGTTGGGCTGTCTTGGTTGACACGCCTTTGCAACGTCGCATGGCGGTCGGGTACAGTGCCTCTGGACTGGCAGACTGGGGTGGTGGTCCCTCTTTTTAAGAAGGGGGACTGGAGGGTGTGCTCCAACTATAGGGGGATCACACTCCTCAGCCTCCCCGGGAAAGTCTATGCCAGGGTACTGGAGAGGAGAATTCGACCGATAGTCGAACCTCGGATTCAGGAGGAACAATGCGGTTTTCGTCCTGGCCGTGGAACACTGGACCAGCTCT
>NW_018127988.1:1164193-1181172 GCF_001952655.1 Monopterus albus | reverse complement strand
GGCATTCCCCCGGAGGAGCTGGAGGAAGTGTCTGGAGAGAGGGAGGTCTGGGCATCTCTGCTTAGACTGCTGCCCCTGCGACCCGGCCCCGGATAAGCGGAAGAAAATGGATGGATGGATGGATAGTTCCATGCTGGGCTGCAGCAGGGGGATAGGTTCTAGTAGTTGTGTGCAAGGTTGTTGTTATTTACTACTCAAGTTGTACTCAGAGAAAATGTGGAAATGAGTCTGTACCTTGCAGATTTGACAGCTGGAGTATTTTTGCAGCTTGCGATTTTGGAACACTAGTAAAACCTGCTCCTGTGCTTGGATTATACTGCCACAACAAAGAGTAATGGCACTGTTTGCAATTTCCTGGTTTTCTTAGTCATGAAATGTGATCTGATCTTCACCAAAGTCAGAAATATCAACAAACACATTATTTCAATCTGATAAAACACAAACAGTCTGGATCTTTCATGTCTTTACTGAACATACCCATTAATCATACAAAGTGATGGTGGAAAAAGTAATGGAAACACCAGGCTTTTGATGTCACTAAATGTCAGCTGGAGTCAGGGGTCATTAAACCTGGAGTCCAGTCAGTGAAATGAGAATGGAGGTGTGGTTTAGAACTACCTTGACTTATAAAAACACTCAAACAGCCATGCCTCACAAAAAAGAGATCTCAGAAGACCGATGATCAAGAGTTGTTGATTTGCATGTAGCTGGAAAGGGTTACAGAGTCATCTCAAAAACTTTAAATATTCATCAGTCCACAGTTTGACATAGTGTCTATAAATGGAGATGATCTACTACTGTGGCTGCTCTCCACAGAAGTGGGCACCCAGCCAAGATCACCCCAAAGGCACAACGCAGAATGTTCAGTGAGGTAAAACAGAGCCCTAGTGTAACAGCTAAAGGCTTGAAGGATTCACTGGAGTTGGTTAACATCTCTGTTCATGAGTTAATCATATGCAAAATATTGAACAGGCATGGTATCCATGGTGGGACGCCACAGAGGAAGGCCTTGCTCTCTAAAAACAATGCTGCAGCATGCCTAAAGTTTGCCAAAGACCACTGTGACACTCCACAACACTACTGGGAAAATATCCTGTGGACAGATGAAATGAAGGTAGAACTGTTTGGGAAGAACACACTGCACTATGTATGGAATAAAAAAAAACTGCAAACCAACATGAAAACATCATCCCAATAGTGAAGTACAGAGGCGGGAGCTTCATGAACTGGGGCTGCTTTGTTGCCTCTGGACCTGCACCGCTTGCGATTGTGGAAGTGAGAATGAATTCCCAAGTTTATCGAGGTGTCCTACAGGATAATGTCAGGGTGGCTGTCTGCAAGCTAAAGCTCCAAACAAGCCTGAGGTGATGCCTCAGGACAATGACCCTAAATGTCCAAGTAAATTTACTAGAGAATGGCTTCGGAGACACAAAATCCTTCCTTCTGGAGTGGCCCAGTCAGAGCCCAGACCTCAACCCAATAGAGATGCTGTGGAGTGACCTCAAGAGAGCCGTTCACAGAGAACGTCCTAAGAATATGGCTGAGCTGAAGCAGTTCAGTGAGCAAGAATGGTCCAAAATTTCTCCTGAACTTTGTGCAGGTCTAATCCACAGCTACAGAAAATGCTTGCCGTTACTTTTCCCACCATCACTTTGTATGTTTAATGGGTGTGTTCAATAAAGACATGAAATATCATGACTGTTTGTATTTTATCAGCTTAGAAATATTGTTTGTTGACCAGTTTATGCAAAAAAAAACCCCAGGAAACTGCAAACAGTGACATTACTTTTTCTTGTGACTGTATTTGTGTGTGTGACATCTCATGCATATGGAGCCCATTTCCACAGGAGGACAGGTGCTGTGAGAGAAATTCTGCACGGCTGTGCCAAGTGCAAAAGATAAATAACGTGCTGTTATTTATCAGTAAACCAAAACTAAAGACACCTGTGTGTAAGATAATGTTCCCAAAAACCTTTGGGTAGCACTGATGCTTACGTCCATGCCGCTTGGGCCTGCCAACCAGTTCACTCCTCCTGGATAGCGGTGACAGAGAAACTCTCCATTATCATGAGCTGCAAAATCTCTCCATCACTCTGTTTGCTCGCAAATATCATAGACGGTGACAATCTCCCAGTCAAATATAGAAACCTACTTCTTATTGTCATCAAGAAAAGAATCCCTCTAAACCAGAATACATTACATCAGTGAAACTAAACATCCACCCACAAGAATAATAAATCAGCTTTTAATGAAATCAGTCTAAACCAGACACCTCAGGCTAAGGCCACATATCTCCACATAGTCATAAAAATACAACAGGCTGATAATAACATTATTATTGTTATTAAATATAAAGAGGCTTATATTTGACTGGCAGCCTATAAACACTTTGAGAAGCTCACACAGGATTTGGAGCAGCTGAAGCACAGCAGTCGAGCTCTCCCTGCTGTGCAGCATTTACTTACTGCCCTGCATTTCCTCTGCACTGGGTGATTTCAGTCAGAAATTGGTGATGTTTTTACAGCCCAAAAGCTCTATGAGCAGAGCTGTACACCATCACAGTGTTCTTCATTTTGTGTATTTGCAGTGAATAAGAAATCAGTAAAAAAAAAAAAAAAAAAAAATCTGACGACGCCTGTCATGTAGCTTCCTGTCCACGTGAGTGCTTAACCCCTGTTTTCCAAGGTGATTTTTTCATGATTCAGTCTTTTATGCTTCCAGTTAGTTCCTAGAACTCATCTTGTCGGGTATTTCTTGTGACTCACATTACAAGTGGGCCATCTTGTGTTTCTTTCCCATACGTTCTGAGCAAGACAGCACTCTGTGCCTCATCCAGCCTGAAACCTTTGGCCATGTTTTACACTGCACTGTAATTTGTCCATTTTTAGGATTAATTAATCAGTCCAACTGCTCTTTGGGTGTGGATGTTATTAGTTAAATCTCATCAAGCTGAACGATGAGCAAAAACACAAACAACTTTAGCTTTCTCCACCACATACATATACGCATACTGTTGCAAACTGGGTTTTTTTTTTTCAATAAAGAAACAATTGAAAAAAAGTGCTAAAACTGTGGATTGGTTATTGCAATATATAATCTGTCTGATTTTTGGATAGGAGATGATGCCAAGGCACAGACGGTTGGATTTGCCAAGAATAAACACTTATGTTGTTTACACACAGTAATAGCCGTGCTGCCTTCACACTCACCTGTTCTTCTTTGGTATACAGCTGAAAGCACTCGTCCAAAGTGCAGCTGTGTTGCTGCAAGTGGTTCTGCTGCTGGTTCCTCACACTCTCTGCATCCTTCACCACCTCCTCCTGGATGCTGCCGAACAGACTGGAGCATACACGCACACACAGGGATTATTGCTCCGACACAGCTGCAAAATGGTGTTCACAATCTTTGGATCAGTACAATTGTGTATTTGTGTGTTTGTGCCATCTGACACACAGAATGAATCCATGTGCTATCTGGGAATTGTAAAATGACTCTCAGCACACACAGCTGTTTATAAACTCTGTGCATGTGTGTGTGTTCCAACTGTAATTTTTTCTGAAGTGTGTACACTCCTCCAGAGGTAAAACTGTGCGTGCATCACGCTCACCATTCTTTAGTCTTGGGCTCCCACTCGATGACGAGCTTCACATGTGGAGGTCCCCCATGGCCACAGAGCTTCAGAGCTCTGCAATACAGCAAGAGAAAAACAATAAAACGGCACCACAATTACAACACAATTATTATCTTAGTTTACTTGGAGTTGGTAACAAGTACTGCCTCATCCCCATGAGCATGAAACCAGAAACCCAACGGATGCTGAGCTCTGTGTAGCTCTCAGTATATAATGGGCCTGTTCTGATGATAGTGACTGTTTATTTTTTGTGGTCTTGAGTTTTATTTAATTTTATTTCACATCGATAAAACCCACACACTGGCAACAGCGGGATTACACAGGGCAGAGGTGAGCCCCGACTTGCTTCCAATCAACTATTAATTTGCAAAATGTCTGAAGTTGAGTCATAATGATGAGCGGGTAGTTGTATCTTGCAGACCTTACCTTCACTGCTTTGATCTAGGAAACGATAAACAGCATCAGTATTCAACAGCCAAACAGCACTGATAGAAGGCAAGTGAAATTTAGCAATCACTGAAAGCTAAGTTCTATATTTATTTACAGTTGCAATCAGAAATATTCAACCCCCCAAATATTTTAAGGATTTATCAATTACAGTTTTTTTCAAAGAGCAGAATCTTCTGCTTTGGATGACTTCTTTATGAGTTGAGTGATACATAAAATCAACACAGAAAATGTATGATGTAGTATTTGTGTGTAACAGTATATTTTGTTAAGATAGCCAATTGTTCAACCCCTATATAATATTGTTGTTTTTAAAGCTTTCTGGCAGGTTTTTTGGCCTAAAGTGGAGTTGAAACATAATTAAGTCATTGGGAACTCTATAATGATTCTTCATTTGCTCCAGCTGTGATGCATATATACATTCCAACTATGAAGGTATTCAGGGGGATTTTCAATCACAGGAAAGACATAGGAGCTTCCACAAAAGCTGAGAGAGGAGATTATTTCTTCACACCTTAAGGGCCTTAGGTATAAGAAGATTTCCAAAAGATTTAACATTCCAAGAGACACCATTGGGAGCATTATAAGGAAGTTTAAAACTTATGGAACAGCTGCAAACCTGCCTGGCTGTGGAAGAAACTCAGTCAGGACAGCTAAGAAAAACCTCCGTGTGACTGCAAGACACCTACAGGATGACATGATGAAGGCTGGTACAAGTGCTTCAGTGGCAACTATAAGACGTGCACTGAATAAGCAAGGACTTCATGGCCAGACCCCAAGACGCACTCCACTCTTGACCGCAAAGAACATCAAAAGTCAACTAGAATATGCCAGGAGGAATTTGGATAAGACTACAAAGTTTTGGGAGAAGGTCCTAAGGACTGATAAAACCAAACTGGAACTGTTTGGACATATGGACCAGCGGTATGTCTGGCATGTGAAAAGCCAAGCTTATGACCAGAAGAATACCATCCCCACGGTCAAGCATAGAGGTGGGCCATTGATGATGTGGGGCTGTTTTTCTGCAGCAGGAACAGGCAATCTTGACTGTGTACCTGGCATCATGGATTCCCAGAAATACCAGGAGGAGCAAGAGGAACGTGATGCCTTCTGTTGACAAATTAATGTTTGTGGCACATCCTTTAGCTTTTATAACTTCTAACAAAGTACTGAAGCTGGGGGTGAATAATACTGCACATGCACATGTGTTAAAAGAGTTACATTTTTCATTTGAACTTCAAAGTTAAGTCAACTTCTGTTGTCAAAGTAACTCAAATATGTGTCAATAAATATTTTTTTGTTGTTTAATGAGGTTTATTGTCATTTATTGTCATTATCTTTCATCAACATTAATGTCTTTTGAGGTGAGGGGGTTTAATATTTCTGATGGCAACTGTATTTGTTCTGGGAACATGGTGGATACGTTGTGGCAGATGTTCCATTTGATTCTGCAAAGCATCTGTATTCTAGAGGGAGACAGTCTCCATGTGTGGATACTGACTCTGATTCTCACTATGAGGTGTTTCATTCTCTCTGTGTTGTTGCTCCCTTCTTATTTCCTCTGAACATTTTAATGCATGAATGTGCACATGCTGAGCATTAACACTAGATGTCAGGCTTGCATAACATGTCAAGACAAGTCAGGGAGGTGAAATACCTCAACATGGTAATATTTTTACTAAAATGATTATGAAATGCAGCGGACACAGACTATTAAGTGACTATTCTACTGGATCCACAAATGTTCCTCCCTTCTCTCTGCTCGCTAGCATATTTGAATTTTGCATGAGTGCTGCAATAATAATTTGCTTTACTTGAAAGTGAACTCATACTGTATCTCCAGTGGTGTCTGACACACACACTTACATACACACACTACAAAATGCAAAAGGCATTAAAGCACACTTCCACTGATATCTCACACAAAATCTTTATCCATTACAAAATACTCCTTTGTCGACTCAGGGATTCATAGTATGATTATTATCATTTTTCTTACCTTAAACATTTGATTAATTTCATTAAAAGACAGCCCTCTCTGTAAGCAGTGTGTCATTAGAGAGCAGTCAACACACAACAGACTGACTGGCCAATTACATACTATAAAAATCTTTAGTTATTCATGTGGCACACACTTTGACAACATGCAGACAGTCACATTTCTTGCTTTTTGTTTTTGGTGCTTCAGACTAGGCAGGCATAATAGTCAGGGCATTTTTCAAGCTGAAACAATTATTAGTCATGTTAGCATCTACTGTCAGTGGCTTTTATGGTAATTTGGTTGTATAACTGTGCTGTTCTTTATGTATTTTTTGTTGAGTGTCGTGTATTTTTAAGTCCCATCCTGAGACAAACCTGCAAACTAGTTTCATCTAATGCTGTGGTATGTGGCAATGGTTCACGTTTTACTTGTCCCTATACAAATAACCATTCATTCATTCATTCATTTTCAACCGCTTAATCCCTGAACGGGGTCACGGGCAGGGCCGGAGCCAATCCCGGCCAGCAATCGGGCGAAGGCGGGGTACACCCTGGACAGGTTGCCAATCCATCGCAGGGCTAACACATAGACGAACAGCCCAGATAATCATTAAATAAATAAATCAAATATGCTAATTCATTGACAAACACTCCAAATACATCTACTTGGATGAATTTCTGAAGATACTGTGTGTAAAGAAAATGCTTTATGTGATATAAGCACAGAGCTGCAGACAGTAAGACATGCTCACACAAACATATGAAAACGTGAACAAAACTACATGCTTGTACACACAGACACGCACACACACCTGCTGAAAGTCTAGCCTGACCTAGAGCACCATCTAATTTCCTTGCTCCTCTGCGGAAGGCATGACCTCAACTACAGCTCAGCAGAACAACAGTGGAGATTCATAAGAAACCTGTCAGCTGTATCGACACAGGGAATAAAGGCCTTATCTTCACAATATCAAATTGATATAATCATCCCCCCGATTTCACTAGGTCCCTGTAATCCTCTTAGGGTCCACTGGCTTCTGAAAGAAACTGTAGCTTTTTTCAGAAGGCACTAGAAAACCTGTCTTCCAATTTCAGTTTCAGCTTTAATTGGCTGCTATATAGTTATTTGTTTGCTTGTTTACTGCTATACATGTCTGTGATCTTACTAGTAGTCTTCCATCAAAGTGGCATGACTAGTGAAAGCTATGTTAAGGACTGGTTTCATCTAATAATTGCATTTCTTTTCATGTTTTATCATTTCATTGTCAAGGCCATGTACAGTGTGTGTTTGCTGTGCATGTCTCACCTGTCAACCGCTGGGTGGTAGAGTGGTCTGTTGTCCTGCGGAGACAGGTAACTGTATGCAGCCGAACCTCCCACTACTCTGATCTTGAATAGCATCCCAGCGTTCTGCAGAGAATGAAAACCTGAATCAAATCTTTGCAGTTTGGAGCACTGACTTTTAACCAGCATGTTCAAGTAGCAGGTTGATGAGGAGCATGTGCTGTCAAGTGATTGTGTGACTGTACTGTTCAAAACCATCTAAACAGAACTGACTGCGACACAGTAGTTTGTATAGTTTGCTTCTTGTATCTGTAAAAAATTGTAATTGGCAAACAGATTACTGTGCAACTGCTTATGCTGAAGAGTGGGAAAGAGGTGATGCAAGAAATGTCACTGCAGTTTTCTGATAGGAGACAGCTGGTATGGTACTGTCACAGCCATGTAATTTAGCCAGTCAACAAAATTACTATACAGCTTAGAACATGGACTGGGCTGCATAGTTGTGTCTGAACCAGGCCTGAACCCTCAGGTACCAACTGGTCCCATCAGGCCTGGTTTCGGGTATCCAACTGTAATACAGCAGAGAAAGCAACCCTACATCACATCTGGTATGTGATGCAAGGGTTTAGTGTTTATTTGGAGGGGGGGGGACTTACTCAAGTCCTTTTTTTTCCCCATCAACAACATTAAACATTCATAACTGTGCAACAGTCAAAGGTAATGTGAGAGAAAAACATCTTACTTATTGTTTAATAAGAGTTTAAAATGATAGTCTGCATCATCAGGTCTGTGAGGGGGCACTTTCATCACATTTCACACTGCTGGCAGCATCAGTGAACAACCCAGCAATAAATGACTGAATCAAATATCCATAAATTATTATTGAAGCATGGAAGTCTGTGAGATCGCATCCTTCCAACTTCAAACAGACGACTGGAAAGGGTGCAAATGCAAAGTTGCTCCAACTCTGGCATTAAATTGTGTTTTCATCTAAGACCACATCACTCAACATGAACACGAGCAATCCCAGCAAAGTTTGAAATGTCAAACTATAGGATCTATATCATCACAACAGTCTAAAACACACAAATCCTCTCATTTACATGTGATATGTGGTCTTGAAAATGCATTAACAGATGAATAATAACTCCTCTTCTGCTTCAGCAAGCAAGATAACAGGGCTGACTTATTATAGAGCAGAAAGTGGAATTAGGCTGCAAATGTGCTCAATCTGAGGGAACTGCCTTTGGAGAATAGGAAGCTGCAGTCGAGCATAAAGGGAAATAAATTGGTTGATTAACAGGAGCCTACAGCAGCAAATGAAAAAGACACAGTTCTCTTTTCAGTTTTAAGGGTTTGATCAGTCTACTGGACAGATCTACAACCTTCTCCAGGATGATCTGTAATCTGTCAAGATGTCCACCACCAGCGTTGGCCTATTCCCCAGACAGCAGAGCAAGGGTAAAACTGAGGGGGTTTTCGCTGAGCACCTGAATACACAAGGCATTCAAATCCAAAAGTAATTAAGTGCATTCAAGTGCTTCATTCATCTGACTCTAATTTTGACTTTGAGCAATTTCTGCAAGTTGAATCTTGAGGTTTTTAAAAATCGATACCATTTTAGACAAAGTATTTAGAAAGAACTTTAAATAACTAATTTTGAACAGTTATTTATTGTCTACACAGTCCAGAATGGGTTTTGGATTTGGTAAATGACTTGAGAAACTGTAAGGATTTTAATAATTGTAAATAGTCTGAATTGCAACATTTCAACCCCTAAGAAAGTCTTAATCCTTTAAAAATATCAAACAAGCAGAAAAGTTAAGAATTAAGATAGAAAACTGAATTTGTCAGGACAGAATCATCTAAAAATAGCTAACAATACAATATTTTTAAGAAGAAAACCTGACAAAAGGTCAGAAATATCATGGGGGGAACATTTTGGAAGGCAAAATATTGAACATTTCAAGTTATTACAACCATCAAGGGACAATCTCTTGGTAACAAAAATTACATGTGAAGATTTAAAGCATGTTAAAAACAAGCTTCTCTCACCTCTCATCTGATTTAAAAGTTTTTCCTCAGGGTCTAAAATCACTGGACCTGTCTTAGACATGGACCATACAGGTGCTCGAGGCACAATTCAATACCCCAGCTCTAACAAAAGTTGTACCTTACTAAACAAACCTCTGAGTGGCGCCAAAACATCTCATAATAAAGACACAGTACTGTATCACACAGCGAGCTCACAGCAACAGACTAGAATTCATGCATCTTCAGTTTTTCCTTTTTAAAAGTGAGACAAGAAAGCATCAGCGGGTGTTACCGTCCTGCACCTTGGGACATAGGTGGCCTTTTCAGTTCAAAATATCCATATAATCTACAACTAAAGGAACCTGGGGGTTGTTTGCTTTATGATGAAATCTGAGAGGAGGGCAAGTTTGCAACAGATTTGTATCTGGCCAGACAGGCTTTGAGGAGGTAACTAAGAAACTGAGATTGTAATCAGTAAATAACAGGCGGACATTTCTCTTTCTCCTCCTCTCTGACTCTTTTTCTTATAAAGCGGAGAGCTGCTCACTCTGGATAAGGCCACCTCAAATGCTGTCTGTCACCATGGCGTTGCCCATGGCAACCTGACGACCAGCGACGAGGACAATGTGTGTGCATGAGTGAGTGTACTGTGGAGCTGTGGTTCAGGGCTCACGCTGTACAGACCACTCGAAGCTGGAGTGGAGACGTGCTCGTTGGGGGTGATCGTCAACGCTTGTCAGAGGCACTGAGCGGAACAGAACGAACGGAGAGGAGCTTAACATGCGAGATTGGCTGTCCACAAAACAAACACTCTAGAATCACAGGATATACTGTGTACATTTAAATTCAGGAATGTAGCCGTATTGTGTCCACTCTAGCTATAATAGGATGAATCTTAAAATGTGCTTCTGAAAGGCAGACTTCTTCCTAAAGTATGGTGGTAAAGTCTGCAGATAAAGGTGGTGGCATGACTGAATCCACACTCAGCAATAAAACCCCCATTACTCGCTGATAAAAGGCTTGAACTCTGTGTGTGTGTGTCCTTATGAGTATGATGTCCTCAGTCATATTTTTTACTGAACACTTAATCTGAATTCTATTTATTAAAAAACAGTTTACAGTGCAGTACTTCAAATTTAAATACGTCCCTGAATGAACTGAAGGATATGAGAGCTTCAGCATAACAGACATGAGCATCAGTGCTCTCAAAATAGTACAGCCATCCATCCACACTACAAACACAGAATTAGAATTTTATTAATCAGATGCAAGAACTAAGCACTTCAGCAGCTATACTTAATGCTTTTGAAAACGTTTGTGCAGGCACTTCTGGTTTCAGAGCACAGCACATGGTTCTGGAATTTGTGTGTGTTAGTTTAGTGAAGCAGCAAATGAGGTTCACTTGGAATAAATGAAAAAAGAGAACTAAAGAGGAGCCAAAACTCTAAATGGTCCAGCAAACAAAGAATAAAGTGCCAATTACAAATATTCAAATTTCAGCAACAGAGAATCCAACAATTATTCACTCAGCAATCTAACCAGAAATCTGCTTTATAGTCTCAGCAGACCAAAACAGCTTATTAGAAGACAGCAACATACACCTGATAGACTACAGCACCTTGCTGAAATACATCCTTATCTGGGTTAACCTTTGCCTTTATGTTTCTTTTACAATAGCTTCAAATGTGACAAACAGTTAGATAAACAATAGACAAATTAAAACTAATTTAAACACAAAACTCTCAATGAACATGGATCAAACTCCCAACTAAGCTGTGTTCTGCTCTGCTAGTTTAATCTGCCCCACTGGAGTCGAGTCCAAGAACCTGCAAGCTGAATGGTTCTGGACACAGAATACAGTGAGTGGCATGTTACTGGTTACTGAGGATGCTGGCGTTACCTGAGCCTGAGATCCGTTCAGCATCAGATAATAGTGTTTGCTGAGGATGCTCTGCTGCAGCTGGTCCCAGGAGATGCTCCTGTCCTCACGCATGAGAAATGGAGGTCCAAACCTGAGAGAGGAGAGGAGAAACCAGTGTATCATTACCGCAGCTGTTTCTCATAATGACTCCTCGGCCTCTAGGTTAACTCAATGCCCGTGCTCCCTCTGACTGGGCAGCAGCGCCTATTGGAGGCTGTTACACTGAATGTGAGGTTAATGGGGAGGCAACTGTGTTTGTCTAAACAGACAAGTCTAATATTTCAGGATCTCTCAGGGATTATTTAGACGTACATAGATAAAGATTAAAGTTGTGAGGTTTTATATTTATCAAGTACACTGTTAGGTATTTTTAGTCAGATAGAAATTGGATAGATACTTTATGTATTAGAAATGTTTAGTGGAGATAGGATGTCTAATTAGACTGTTAAATGCTTAGTCATGCTTATGAGTTTCTACAGGGTACATCTGGTCAAGGATACTGGAGAGAAGAGTTGATGACTGTCAGCAGACAGGGTGTTTAATATTATTATTATGACGTGTATAACTGTAGCCTTAGCCATAATATGTTCTTATGTTTAAGTCACGACATGTTACTAGAGGTCGTGAGAATGTTTTTAGCTACACACCACTTAATCAACAGACACACACACATGCACATTGATTTACTTCATGTTTTGACTACTGCTATGACCAGCTGCAAAGCTGGTAACAGAGACGTCTCGGTTGACGTTTCTGTGTAGTATGGGGCTAGCCCAACCGAGGGGATATAATGTATAGGCCTGGTGGGTTCAGGGTCTTTCATCTTACATCTGCCTGCGAGCAGTTTGGAGGTGCAAGATACCTGAGCGTGTAATGTTAATTTTACCTGTGATCCTTTGAATAAATCAGCACTGTTTTGAAGTTACTTGGACTGTCTCGTCTCTCAGAGTTAGCAATGGTAACAAGAACCAAAGACCAACAACACCTAGCTAAAACTAATGTATGAATGTTAGAATAGTGCCGCTTCGATTTTATGATCATTCTGGAAGGTGGAGTTTAACTTATGGGAAATCCTACTGCTACATACAGCAAACTGTTTCCTGGTTGAACGAGACAGTGCTCCTGTGCACAAAACAAGGACTGAGGTGGTTCCACAGAGACCTGACCTGAACACCATCAAACTGGAAGACCAAGCGTCAGCCCACGAATGCTCTTGTGGCTGAATTGGGGCTAATCTCTGTAGCCATGTTCCAAAATCCCGTGGAAAGCTTTTTCAGGAAATGAAACAGCTGTAGCAGCATAGTGAAGCATAGAGCTGAGATGACATGTTCAACTACTACATATGGTGTTAAGGCGTCTACATAGAAACTAGACTGCTTGTCTCAGAAGTGCTGCAATATTCTAAAAACTGGGGGAAGATGACTACATAAACAGATTCAGTTGTTTAGTGGCATGAGTCCTGCTGCATGTGGACAAATGAGTCCATAAATGTGCCATCCTGACATAATCAGGACATTTATAAGACTGTCTGTCATCTGGTCTCTTCTAAACCACAATACAATTATGGATTTGTACATGTATAAGCATGGACACTGTGGCAGAAGACCCTGATGCTTCACTCCTGTCCTGTTAACTCAAGACCCAAAGGGCATTTGATGACTGGAACTGGATGACTGAGGAGAAATGGGAATCCATGTTTAATAGGTTAGGCATTTTTAATCCATGACATCTGGGAAATCTGAGTCATCCTTAAAATTTAGAAATTGGTGTCATTGGTGTTTTCCCCTTAATTAGGGGGGATTTATATAGTCTGTGGGTGATAATACCTGTGCTCTTAACTGCAGGTCCTAGTCCTTACCTAGCCCTTTTCTTACTTGAAACTGCATTTCATCACTCTGCTCCAATTTAAGAAATTCTCTGAACCATTGCTGTAATTTGTTTCTTTCTCCTTCTCCTCTCTTGAGCTGCATCAGTGTCCTTAGTCTTTCTTTTGGTGGCTCCCTTTGCTCTCATCACCATGATCTATTATTTCCTTGTCCTCTGTCTCTTCCACTTGGTAACTTAAAAAAAAACTGCTCTCAGTGAGGGCCAAGTTCTGAAATGAAATTTTCAATGCTGAAATGCCGTCGGCAGGTAAAAGGTGCAGCACCGGACATTGTACAAAGTGAGCAGCTCATTTAATCATTGTTAAATTCAAGCCATGAATATATTCTGAGCCAATTATCCTGAAACGTCTTTGGATTGTTGCTTCATCTTTGTAATGTTACCATTCCCCTGCCCGAGGACCCTGAGGAGTAACATTGCCATCACTGGCACTGCTGTTTGTGCTAGTCCTTTTGGGTTCCAGTGTTTTTTATGAGCGGGTTTCACTTCGTTGACGTAGATCTATGCTAACCAGTGGCCCATGTTCGCATAGTTTCACGTTCACATCATTAAAACCTGAGTATATAAGCCAGCGAGAGATGCTGCAACAGCAGGGGGGACACGTAGTTTTGTAAAGAGGGTGAGAAGGCGTGGCCGCCCGGCGGGCACCATGCTAACGTAGTTCAAACGAATGGAGACCACCCCATCTGGCACAAACAGCACCGTGCCAGGTTTTGGAGCACACCAACTTTTTGACATTGCTGTAAATGAGTTCGGGAATGTCCCGCATTGCAAGTACTACATATGAAATTATGCACAATACCTGCAATCCAGCGCTAAAATCCAAACCCTGCTTTCTGAATGCAGCAACAATCATAACCTGTCACTCCCATGGGCACAGTCTACCTTTGGTCAAAAGAATACTTCCATTTCTGGATTGGACATGGAGCAGTCCATTTTCCTATAAAAACAATCTACAGTAGGTCATGGTGTAAATATACTAAAACAATCCTGCTGTTAAAATGTTTTCTTCACTATTAAGTATTTCATTTGGCTTCACATTACAAAATATTCCACCGGAAGCTCAACTGCACTATCAGACATGTGCCTTGGTTTAGCTATGATCCTTTGCAGTTTAGTGGACTAATCTTTTAAGTAGTTGCACAACAATCATGCATTAGCTTGGTTTTGGTTCATAAGCCAGAAAATCCTTCCTCAGTTCTAACTAGACTCCTAAAGTTGTTATCTTATAAGGATTATCTTTATATTTGTGATGTCAGTGTCAGTACTGAGGAGAGACGTGATCAGATTTACGATGCCATTCGGACCCTGTCAGACATTTAGTCCCAAACAGAACAACACAGTTTATCTGTGAGCAGCAAACAAAAAGGCATCATTCAGCTGTAGCTGCCTTATGGCTGCTTCCACTGTTTGGTCAAATTATCCACACTAAAGATCTGTGTTGTTGTTGTCGTCAGGTGCATTCGAGGTGCTAAGCAAGTTAATGACGCTGCCTTGTTAGACTAACACATGGCAACCAATAAAACCATACTAACACAGATTAAGTGCTCTGATTTGAATATACTGTTCAACTCTGTCTTAGGTTTCTACACTGTCAGTTTCCAGCTACGGCTGGGTGGGAGCTGCACAAGTGAAATAAAACCAGTCTGGCCTAGGGAATTTGAACAATAGACACACAGGACAAAGTCAAACAAAAGTTAGATGCTGACACTGAGACAGCACAGGAAGGAATAAATGAGATATTCTATGTGAACACAGTGGAAGAGTAGGAAAGATGTGCCTGCTGCTGCACTCGAACAAGCTCCAGAACAAATCACAAATGTAAGATGACACATCCTCAAATGCTGTCTCACCTAAGAAATCTAAGTTAAGTGATTCTGCTGCTCTGCACTTAAAAACCCTAATTCAATAAACCACTTCACAAGATGGAGCACTAACAGCTGATTAAACGGAATATTTGCTATTTCAGTCAAATACAACCCCTTAATGAAACTAAACCAACTACAATACAAAGTCATTTGTCAGCTCGCAGCTCACCTGACAGCTTGCTGTCCAGATCCTGCCGTGTTACACATGAGGAGGAGGACCTTTGTAGAGCCACCCTGGTTCAGGTATTCAGAGGAGAGCGTGCCAGATGGAGGTAACCTCTGACCATTAGGTCCAGCCACGGAGGAGTAAGGAGAGGAGGGGAGGCTGTGGCGATACCCTGAGCAGAGCAGTGAAGAGCAGGACTGTTCAATAAAATCACACTCAGTATGTCTTTTTGCTTGCAATATGAAACAAAAAAATCACTTGTTGTGAAGAAAGGTGTTCACAAGTACTGCAAAACCTCATCCGTTATATCATTATTCACATCTACAATTTACACCTCTGGTATGGGACTAAACAAAGAGTGGAACGGCTGAGAAAATATCATGTCTTTTTGAGAGAAGGAATGACAAATGCTGTATGTACATAGCTTCTTTAAACGACCTTACAAATTCATGCAAACAGACACTGTTTCAAACAGCTTGTCAATATTTCTCACTGAGGTATGAAAGCAGGCCTCGGTTTCTGATAAAGAAAACTGATGTCCAGGCATCTCAGTTGTTATTTAGTACTTAGTCAAGTTCATTCCCTCCACCGAGGTGGAGACGGGTGGAGGGAATAAGTGTAGCAGGAGGCACATTGGAAAGCGGACTCTAAAGTGGACTTACAAATGTGTGACTTTAAGTACACACAGTTATTTCAGTCTGCATGGGATATTTATTTAGTAATCACTCATGTCTATCATTTTTCTTAAATAACTAATTCAAACTATTTATGATATCAATGTGGCTCCAAATGCTATGTATACCCTAGGTTTTCATGGTCAAGGAATTATATTATGAGGGTCAAACTGTGATGAGAATATCGCATTTACAGTAGCTGTAATGGCATTATGGGGCAACAGAGCTGCCTTGGAGGAGCTTTGCCCTCTGTGAGTGCTGTCTAGTTAACTTTCACAAATGTGAGAAGAATCAGTGTGAGAATACAAAAGCAAAAATTAAACAAAGCAAAACTGTTAAACAGGTAGTGTGTTTACAGTTTCTGGATATTTTTAGCGCTAAAGTTCTATCAGGATTTTGGTTGAAATATTTTGCCAAAAACAGCAACAGACTTGCTGGTAAAAAGTTGGTGATGTTGCACCTTTTTCCAGCACTTCCTCTACACAAGTGCTACTCATCTCCAAAAGCTTAGAGGCAGGACTGAAATGAACTAGAATCACAAAACATCTCCAGGTGTCAAAATGAGAAACTGCTATGTTTGAGCAACATCCAGTTGTGATTCTAAAAACATTTTCAGAAAATTTCCTTTTTACCATAATTGCCCTTTGATTCTTATTTACCCAGAGGAGCTGTAAAAAAGATTTACATCTGCTTAGACACAACACACACAACACACACACACACACACACACACACACACACCGCTGTGATTAATAGAGGGTAGTAGCTGAAAGTGGTAGACAAGGTCCCACCTCTTGTCTCCCAGGAAACATAAACTCTGACATTACCAAAGGCTTTAATTAAACAATGCTTGTTCGATCCCTACCGTGCAATTAATCACTGCCACCCTCCGACATCACACACACACATAACAGAGACTTAAACACACACACAGGAATGCAAGTGTGAATAGATGTAAAGCTCAGATGTAATACCTTCACCAGAGCAAGAACACAGATCATTAGGACACACAAGTACACACACGCCACACACAGAGGGGAAGTACTCTTATTTTTAAATTCAGAGACAAGGACAGAAGAAGCTACCATTT
>NW_018127988.1:1163370-1164169 GCF_001952655.1 Monopterus albus | reverse complement strand
TTTAAAAAAAGTTCATCAAATTGAAATACCTTTCAACATGACTGATGTTTGCTACTGACTCATATCAGAAGTGTTTCTTTCTCAGCAGACCGGAGCAACTCAGTGGGGCATTTTTGCATATTGCCTGCCCGTCACATGGTCAATCCATTGGCCGTCTCTTGTCCCCCCCATGGTCTATCCTGCCCCTCTCTCCCTGTAACCTTTAATTCCAGAAATGGAAATTAACTAAGTCCATTTACTCAAGGACTCGACCTAAAGTAAGTACAATTATTTGTTGTTTACTTGAGTATTGTCATGTTCTGCTACTTCACACTTTGACTTCACTACATTTTAGAGGCAAATATTCTAGTTTTCACTCCAATAACATTTATTTGGTACCTTTAGTTAATAGCTCCTTTTACCTCAGTAAACAATCTCAGTATTTCTTCCACCACTGGTTAATTCTCAGTTTTCAATTGGGAGGTTTAAAGGTAAAAGAACCAAACAACTTTGTTTCAGCCAACCTGCACAGCCTTCTACACAACCGTGAATCTATCTTGCCAGCTCCTGGTGAAATCTTAAAATTACTTATTCATTCCTTAGCACCTACTAAATATTTCAGGTACCTTATTGCAAAGTGTTACTGAATAAGACTCAATTTAAAACTATAAATCTTGTAAACAGTTTAAGAAACAAAAAAGCCATGGCCCTTGTTTTTTCTAGTGTTATTTTGTATCTAAGTTAACTTTACTGCCATACAACAGTTGTTGATGGAATTTAAAACACAACCCTAACTCAGATTACTTATATACTATGAATT
>NW_018127988.1:1156999-1163216 GCF_001952655.1 Monopterus albus | reverse complement strand
GACCATATCCACAAAAACATTAATAATGCTTCAGCTGCTATGAGTCTACATTGTGTTCCAAAAGTGGACATGTCCTGATTCCTGTCTCATCCCTGTTTATGCCGGCCATCCGCCCACCAGATGTCCCTGTCCGAGTCACCTGACTCCCAGATTCTCCAGCTCAGCTGTCTCCTATTCCTAGTCAGTAGACCTTCTCCTCCCACACACCTGTTCCCATTTCCCTCATTTGCTGCCTTGCATATATACTTGTGTCCGTGCCATGTATACATTAATTGTTCCTGTACCCCATTTGACTGTAGGCCTTGGTCATTAATCTCAGTCATGATAGGACACTGCAGGGGAATGAAATACATTATCAGCCAGTGTTTTGCAGATACGTCAAGTATGAACATTTTGCAATTAGCCAAATACATATCATTAAAAAATATTTTTATCTACAGAATTCCCAGGATACAGGGAAGATCAGCACTAAACAACTTAGAATGAACCATTTCAACAGCATTTCAGTGAGTAATTTCTAAACCAGAAAGTAATACGCTGTGCATGGCGGGCACTGTGATTTTGCCCACATGTCCCGGGTGTGCTGGGAGTACCTCCTGTCAGACTCTCATTCTCACCTCCTCTTCCATCCCTCCCTGAGACGGGCAGAGGAGAGCCACAGACAGAGGGGGGCGTTAGCGGGGTGGAAACAGACAGGGTGGAGGGGAAGATTTTTTGACAGAAAAGAAGAGAAAGAGTGAGAAGAGGAGCTCTCTGAGGGTGAAAGGAAGCAGAAGTGCTGCCTCGTTTTAAAAAGGAAGTACTAATCCTGAAAACGAATAAAAACTGGTCAGAGATGACATAACTTCATTGCAGAGACTGAACAGGAGGAAAAGCTGCAGATTCTACTGTACATCTATTGATTTAATGATCATTTTGTATGACACTGAACCATTTGTTGTTGTTAGTGTGACAATGTCATGGTTGCTGTGGGATTCTGGTTGTAATCTGCTATTTCTAATTAAAATAAACAATGAAACAATGGAAGCAAGAAGAAAAACAGAAATTGCTCAAGATTGGAGGTGGTGAGTGTAGCAAAGTTAATTAAACAGCTCAGCCCTGAAGAAGACAATACACATCCTCTGGCACTGACTCTCTCCTCTGTTTCTTCTCTTTGTATTATCTTATACTCTGCTGCTCTATTTATCATGGGAAATGTACGTAATTACAAAAAAGTAATAATTGCTATTGTACAAAGAAGATTTTTGAGTGTGTTTCAGGTCTGTGGGAAACATGACAAAGATTTTTGTGCTACAGTACGCTGGACACAACGTGCTGTTAACTATTTTATTACACCGATCAGCCATAACATTATGACCACCTGCCTAAAACTGTGTACACAGGAGTCAGTGCAGCAGTTGGTTGGCACTCGTGTGAAGGTTCACATTTATGTTTGTGATATGTGTCCAGCATCGATTTGAACACCAGTGAAGTGCCTAAACAGCCATGCATTTAACTGAGATCTAATGTGCGTACAAGGAGAACGTAATTTGTGCAATTGTCAAATTGTATGCAATTCTATCAAAAGCTGCTCAGTTACAATACACTATGTCCCTTCCATTTTGGTTTGATCAGCCGCATCTCCATTAATGTGCAACAAATGTGAAAGGTCCTCATCTCTCCACTGACCCCTGTCACTGCTGTTGCTCTCATCTGTTTAGTTTACTGCTTGTGGGCAGAAGAAGTCTTCAAATTGGCATTCATGCAGGTTTTTATGCACCATTTGTGTTGTTCTTAATAAGGCAGCTGAACTGAGTGTTGCCGTTATTTCCCAGATGGTTTGAGAACGCATTCCAGAGGCAGCCGTGGTGATCAGCGCACCGACTGTAGACACACCAAATTTCTTTGTGCCTTCATTCTCTTCAGGTTATTTCTGAATGATGAAGCCAAGCGGAGGGGCAAGGGTTCCCCTGTGAATGCTCCTGGAATATTTTTGCTTTTCTGCACTAAGTTTGCTTTAGGCAGCCTGTAACTGCCTTAAAGGAACTGCATGAGGTTTAATTTGCATGTTTGATGGTTTTGTCTTCTCTTTTGATGATCAGATAAGAGATGTGTGTTTACGCACATATGCGGAAGGAATACCTTCACTGTGAGCAGCTGAATGAAGAATGTAACTGCCCAGATAAACACCTCAGAGTAGTGTTGAAGTACTTCTCCCTGTACACAGACTCAGTGGGTTAACGACAGAGTGGCTTACCAACAGCTCCGTAGTTCACTGTGACAGGACTTAAGCCCTCAAGTACCCTGCTGAAGAGCTGCATTTGTAGAGCTGCACTGTGCAGTAAGTGTAAGTGACAGTGGTGAGAGAATGAAAGAACCTCTGATTGCGGCATTTATCTCAGAACGTCAGCCCTGTTAGTGCAAGTCAATGCCTGTTATCTCCGCTGAAAGATCCCACGTTTTCCAAGAATCCTCTCATTTTTATAATAAGGTGTAAACAACACACACACTCCCTCTCATTTGGTATCACTCTGTGCAAGCAACTTCCCCATTCCACTCCTCAATTCTTGACTGAACACTCCATTTCCCACAAGACATGTCCCCGCCTGGCCTTTGCTTTTTACTTTCAAGAGCACCAAATGAACAGCACACAAAGTGAACACGCTAAGCTTCCATTCAGTGGGAATTCTCTCTTCTTTGCGCAGCATTACAAAGCTCTCTCATTCTATTTATGTGAAAATTGCCTTGATTGTTGAGGGTGAAACAGGATGCTATTGTGGCACTGTAAATATTTTTCAGTGTTTGTCATCATGAGGCTTCATCATAAATGCATAATCTCATTATAGTATCTGTGAGTGGTACTTTTTTCAGTGATTCAGTAGGTTTTGATACATTCAGAGAAATCCAGCTCCCCCACACTAAGATACACAGCAGGTTATGATAACTGAGGAATATCCTGCATACAATAAATTGAGACTGTAAACAGTACTGCATTCTCAAGAGAGCTGCATTGGCATGAAGGTGTTGCTACAGGTACCGGTGGTAAAGATGAAATACAATCCAGGAAGGCCAGTCTGACAACAAGACAGGATTTTACAAGTTTGCACTGATCTCACTGATCACCTTGACATCTGTTTGATTCCTTGCCTGAACCACAAAGTAAAAAGTGGGGAAAAACTGAAGTAAGTCAGGCAAGGATGACGGACCCAATGGCACAGCAGAAAACAATCATCTGTACTACTACTACTGCATGTCCACATTCTGCTGTAGTGCAGTTCAGTGCTGGGAGGATATCAGTATATAATAATAATAATAATAATCTTTATTTGTACCGCACTTTCCAGCTCAAGAGCACAAAGTGCTACAGCAATAAAAGCATAGTAATACAATATCAGTTAAGAACACTCATAAACAGACAGAAGCCAAATAGATATCCAGTATCTGATATTATATTAAAACTAGTTAAGAAATAAATTATTAAAGGTGATGAAAATCAGTGAACACGCTAAACATTAAAAGCTTGTTTGAAAAGATGCGTTTTTAACGCTGACTTAAACGCTGCCGGCTCAGTTATCGAGCGTATATCTAAAGGCAGGGAATTCCACAGCCTAGGGCCATGCACGGCAAAGGCACGACCTCCCCATTTTTTGTAGTGTGCAGGGGGAACGACAAGAGCAAGGTGACCCGATGATCGCAGGGTTCTGCGAGGGACATATCTAGCCAAGAGGTTGGACAGGTACGGAGGGGCAAGGCCGTGCAAGGCTTTAAAAACATAAAGCAAAACCTTAAAATCTGCTCTCCATTTTACGGGCAGCCAGTGAAGGGATAGCAGAACCGGAGTGATATAGGCATGCCGACGAGTGTTTGTCAGCAGACGGGCAGCCGTTGATCTGCTTATCAAAGTTGAAATTGACGTCAAAAATTACCCCCAGATTTTTTACCGCATTAGAGAGCGAGGGGGCATATGTGCCAAGATCAACTGCACTTCCATCCAACTGGGGGCTGATAACAATAAATTCAGATTTGCCTTCATTTAAGTAAAGGTTCCTGCTTTCAGAATGAAAAATCATTTATGCTGAGCTAATCATCTCTGAGAAGGCATTACACCTAACTTCCCTGATTCGGTTTGTTACACACTGACATTATTATTTTATTTTGTTTATTTTAAAACTACATCTACACCATATGTGACTATGTTGTTTTAGAAATGTGCTAATCCAACCTTTTGGAAAACATAGTTCATGCTGTTATTGACCTGCACAGCATTAAACAGTATAGAGAGGTGGTTCTGTTATGCAGCCCAGACCCACTGCTATAAATGAGGTGAAACAAATAAATGAAATGTCTGTCAGTAAAAAGCCATACAACAAAACCCATTATCTTCACTCTACAAAGCTCCAAAGCCAAGCTAATTTTGGGGAGTTACTGTTGTGTTTATAAATTAGAGTTGAGTATGTTATTATGTACAGTATAGCAGAGTGACTACACTATATTGGTGAAGTAAGGCCCAACTTAAGCTGAGAGCAGATGGAGAGTGATGGCCGATCATGGGAATTTCAAATAATTCAAATATGAAAAGAGGGTCACACTCAAAAACAAAACAGATGCCCTATTCACCTCTGTTGAGAGGTGAATAGGGCATCTGGCCTATCTTAAGGGCTCTGGCCCAAAGTAACTATTGCCTTACATGACCTTGGTAACTACAGCAACAGGTTTCAAACAGTATGGTTTCTGGTTCACAACACTGGTAGCTGGAGGATCTTTTGGACACTGAAGTTTTGTCAGTCACCAATAACAATGGTGTTTTATTCTCTATTGTCACCCAGGATGACAGGAGAGCATAAGTGTATTTACTGAAAACTGAACAAATACAATACGTTTGAAATCAAACTATAAAAATACAGTTCACATCAGAGCAACCTTTATAATTACAGAATGTAAAAACTGTTACTCTGTCTAAATGCCGTTACAAATGACTGTCCTCTTTACTACAAGGAAATTGTGCAGAAAATACTACGATGCATCATCTATTATCTCTGTGATGCCGCACTGTGGTCTCAGCAATAATCAGTGTGTAAATTCATGTGCAACACTTAGCAAACATGATGTAAACCTCAGTGAGTGAAGTTATGACAGCCTTGAATCTGTTCTGCCGTGATCTTTGAATTATTCAAAGGCCCATTCATCATTTTCAAATTGCGCACAACGACGGAAGTCACATTTGCCAGTTAGCACTTAAATCTGATTCATCACAAGTGCATATGTGTCTGCAAAGAATCTCTTGAAGGCCATGATGTTTGTGAGGCTCTCCAGTGTAATTCTAATGGTGTCATTAATTACTTGACTTTCTTTTAGGGGGTGGCAGGGTGTGTGTGTGTGTGTTTGCTCTTGCATGGCTACATCAGTCTGGGTGTGAGTGACAGTTTGTCTGCACCCTCTCTTAGTGATGTGACACTGTACCCACTGTGTGAGGTGACAATAGAAATGTCTCCTCTTGAGAAAGTGAGGAGTCAATTTTTTATGAGCACAGAAGTGAATTATTGATGTCATCCTTCTTCAGGGGTGACAAAAACCGTCATAAGGGCTTCATTCAGCAGTAGATCGGGGAAAAGGCTAACACAGGGATGGTTACTAATGACCTCAAACTCACAGGTATTATGACTAAGTGAGCACTGATCTGTAAAAGTAATGGTTGTGTGGTTTTCAAACATAGGTCTGTGTCTGGGAAAAGTGACAGGACCGTTACAGAGAGAGACAGTCCACTGTCCTGTGAGATGCTGAACCTTTGACGGACTGCTGTTTCTTGCGGTAAACCGTACTCATTTCCTGTTTTCTGTATTTGCACTGTGTTGTGCTTGCTTCCAGATTGTTTAGGAATTAAACATACGCTTGCACCACTTAAAGCACTTGTTTTGCAGAGGTTCTTGCTAACTACCAAATTTAACTTGTTACTTTAGGTCGGCTAGTTTAGAAGCTAGCTAAGCTAGTAGCTTAATCGAAGCAATGGCTTCCCCCTCTTCCTCTCCTCCTTTCTCTTGCTCGGAGTGTCGCATGTTCAGTTATTCCTCTGCCTCCTTTAGCGATAATGGTACTTGTAATAAATGTCAGATGCTAGCAGCATTGGAGGCGAGGCTCACAGACTTAGAAGCGCGGCTCCACACCATGGAGAATAGGCCAGCTAGCTATGCCCACGTAGCCGGTGTGGAGCCTCCTAGACGTAGCTTAGCCCAAGATAGCC
>NW_018127988.1:1153222-1155973 GCF_001952655.1 Monopterus albus | reverse complement strand
CCCCTGCCCACCTAAATTATATAAATCAAGAATCAACTCCAGAGGAGTTATTCATAAGAACCTAATTAAAATTAAGACGACTCCTCTTATAGTGGAAAGTAATGGGACAATCAAATGTGGACTATTAAATATCAGATCTCTCTCATCTAAATCTCTGTTAGTGAATGATTTGATAAGTGAACATCACATTGACTTATTGTGTCTTACTGAAACGTGGTTACAGCAGGAAGAATATGTCAGTCTAAATGAATCCACTCCACCTGGTCACAGTAACTGTCACATCCCTCGAAACACAGGCCGAGGTGGTGGCGTGGCAGCGATCTTTGACTCAAGCCTATTAATCAACCCTAGACCTAAACATAGTTATAACTCATTTGAAAGTCTCACCCTGAGTCTCTCACACCCAAACTGGAAAACTCAAAAGCCTGTTCTGTTTGTTATTGTATACCGTCCACCTGCTCCTTATTCAGAGTTTTTAAGTGAATTCTCAGACTTTCTGTCTGATTTAGTGCTTAGTACAGATAAAATAATCATAGTAGGCGACTTTAATATTCATGTAGATGCCGACAATGACAGCCTCAACAATGCATTCTGTTCATTATTAGACTCAGTTGGCTTCTCTCAAACTGTAAATAAACCCACTCACTGTTTTAATCACACTCTTGATCTTGTTCTGACATATGGCATCGAAACTGAACACTTAGTAGTCTTTCCTCAAAACCCTCTTCTGTCTGACCATTTTCTAATAACTTTTGAATTTCCATTAATGGATTATACTCTATTTGCGAAACAATTCCACTACAGCAGATGTCTATCTGGCAATGCTGTTACCAAGTTTAAGGAAATAATTCCGTCTTTATCTACTTCAGTGCTGTTTGCCAACACAGTGGAAGGAGGCCACCTTAACTTTACTCCCACACAAGTCAATAATCTTGTTGATAGTACTGCAGCCTTCCTGCGTAATACACTTGATACCATTGCCCCTCTGAAAAAGAAGTCACCAGCCACATTGACCTGATCAGTGTTTGATTGTTGTGTCTTGTTGCTTTTCTTCTTTTGTCTCTCCTCTATCCACTCACCCCAACCGGTTGAGGCCGAAGGCCGCCCACCAAGAGCCGCGGTCTGTCGGAGGTTTCTTCTGTTAAAGGGAGTTTTTCCACCCCACTATCACCAAGTGCTTGCTCAAGGGGGATTTGTTGGGTTTTGGGTTTTACCTTACTTTGTAAAGTGTCATGAGAAGACTTTTGTTGTGATTTGGCACTATACAAATAAAATTTGATTTGATTTGATTTGATTTGTCCTGTTTCGCTCCTCAGCAGTCAACACAGTGAAAGCTCTTCTGGAAAACAGAAGTGATGCCATCAAGACCCTAGGGATTAAAATGTTACACTGGCATTGAATGAATGTTTAACTTCATAGCTTGACTGTTATCCATCTACAGAAAGTGTGATGCTTGCCCACACTTCATTATCCCACAAGAAGTCACCTAAGCACATGCAACCTTTCTCAAAGTTAATAGATCATTAGAGATGACATGCAGAATACTTCTGCCTGTTTTACACAGTTGGACTAGGCAAAAAAATGGGCATACTTTTAAAAGCTGAAATGGTAAAAGTTTATTTTCAGTCTTCTGGTGCTGTAGGTTGCGTTATACTGGATTTTCATCTTTGCTCATTACTAAAATATTGTAAGAAATTATAATTAGGCTTGTGTGTGAGTTGTATTCCAGTGCTGTGAAAACACACATTTACATTTTTAAAAGGACTACTCCAGCAATTTACTACTGCACTTTAATAATGCTGTTGGGACACACGAAACAGATTTTAAATAAAATAGTCAAACCCAATGCAGCAGAACCCATGTTACCTGATTAGAATGGGTCATCCCTCAGTGCAACCAGCAGCATCTTTTTAAGAACCCCTGCCATACATTTCCACACCCTCAGTCTGTACCTCAGAGTTTTTGCTCTAAAATTAAACACAATGCCTACAGACTAAATCGCCACAACATTTACAGAGTGAAGTGCAAATCCCAAAGGGGCTTTAAAAAGTATGAGCGTTCGTGTGCATTTGACATTTGTCCTCATTCTCATGTCAGTTGTGCATACAGCTGTTTCTTGCATGGACAGAAAAAAAGGCAGTGATGATGTAAGGCTAACTTAAACTCATACCTGTGTCTGTTTTATGAACTGAAGGACAGAACTCTTCTGTCAGTGTCATGGAGAAAATAAAGGAGAGCAGGAGTCTAAGAACATTCACAAACAAAGGGAAATACAGTGGGTACAGAAAGTATTCAGACCCCCTTAAATTTTTCACTCTTTGTTATATTGCAGCCATATGCTAAAATCATTTAAGCTCATTTTTTTCCTCATTAATGTACACACAGCACCCCATATTGACAGAAAAACACAGAATTTTTGACATTTTTTCAGATTTATTAAGAAAGAAAAACTGAAATATCACATGGTCATAAGTATTCAGACCCTTTGCTGTGACACTCATATATTTAACTTAGGTGCTGTCCATTTCTTCTGATCATCCCTGAGATGGTTCTACACCTTCATTTGAGTCCAGCTGTGTTTGATTATACTGATGGGACGTGATTAGGAAAGCCACACACCTGTCTAAGACCCTACAGCTCACAGTGCATGTCAGAGCAAATGAGAATCATGAGGTCAAAGGAACTGCCTGAAGAGCTCAGAGACAGAATTGTGGCAAGGCACAGATCTGGCCAAGGTTACAAAAAAAAATT
>NW_018127988.1:1148107-1152517 GCF_001952655.1 Monopterus albus | reverse complement strand
AATCAGTATAATCAAACACAGCTGGACTCAAATGAAGGAGTAGAACCATCTCAGGGATGATCAGATGAAATGGACAGAGCCTAAGTTAAATATATGAGTGTCACAGCAAAGGGTCTGAATACTTATGACCATGTGATATTTCAGTTTTTCTTTTTTAATAAATCTGCAAAAATGTCAAAAATTCTGTGTTTTTCTGTCAATATGGGGTGCTGTGTGTACATTAATGAGGAAAAACATGAACTTGAAGGATTTTAGCATATGGATGCAATATAACAAAAAGTGAAAAATTTAAGGGGGTCTGAATACTTTCTGTACCCACTGTATTTTTACCTGTAATGTAGTGTTACCAGAGAAATGGTTTTTAATTGCCAACATGTAATGACAGAGTTTTAGATGGAGTAAATTAGTTGTAGGAGCTCACCCAGGTGAGACAATACTAAAACATTTTATTTTGGATGATGTAATACACCAGGCTGGTATTTAATTTAATTTGTTTGGTGCCCTCATGCATAAAAAACAGACTGAATGGAAGAATACAAAGCACAGTGCAGACACCAGCCTCCTCTTCACAACAGTAAAATGTCTCCCTGTGGTTAACGAAACATAAGGGCTCGGTGAAAGTGAAAAATGACTAAAAGCGCAAGTGAGAATTGGTGTGAATATGAGTTTGTTACATGAGGACAGTGATGGAGAGACATCTGGAAATGAGGAATCAGCCAAACTGCCAAATCAGTGTCAGCAGTGCTTTTGATGGATGTCCTGTTACCATGGTTACCTGAGTGTGGTGCAGAGCCTCCACGACTGTAGAGGGGAGGAGCCTGGAAGGCGTAGATGACATCACTATCAGCAATTGCTGTCAGGTCGTCGTCATCTGAGAAGGAACGCTGGAAACCCGTGGAGTACAGCTCCGACAGGATGACCTGGAGAGACAGTGACAGAGTCATGAATAACTTGTGAAGATTTGACTCACAAAACTATATAATGATACTGCATGCAAGAAAATTAAGAGCAGAACATAGATACATTTGTAATCAATTCAAAGAAATCAGGGCAAACCTTAAAGGTTGCTGCTTTTAATGCTGAACTAAATCATAAAACATCTTGCAAAGTAATTTCTCAAACAAGCACAAACTCAGAGACAATTGCAAGTGAAAGACCAAGATTTAAAAAAAAAAAAAAGCACAAAAATTGAAAAGGTGTTTCTTGGACAAGTATCTTTTAATAAGTTTTTAATATTAGTGTCTTTTCCTTCATCTGCAGGCACATATCCATTCCGTTTCCTATTCTGCCACTTCTTCCAGTCCATGTTTACATGCGATTTTGAGCACTCCACAGTTTTATGCAGAGCAGAGGTCTCCAGACTAAATGAATACACAAGGCCTTTACAGCAGATGCGCCGTAAAAACAAAGAAATCCCTGTGAGTTTTCGTCTCAAACGATGTAAATGTTGTTTAGGTGGCTAGAGTTGTTTTCGCCAAGAAACAGGTACCTGGTCTGGGGAGATGTTGCCCTCCTCCGCCACCATGGCTCTCAGGCAGGACAGGGAACCAAAGAGAGGTACAGCCAGCCCCACCCGCAGATACCTCTGACCCTTCACACTGAACACCAGCGTCACACACATCGGCCTGTGTAAGGGATAAGTAAAAAAATAGAGGAAGAGAGACAACATGTTAGAGCAAACTGCCAAAGGATTTTACAATTCTGATTTTGAATGTTTACATTAGAGAGTCCAAAAAGCCTGGCATAGAGTTATTTACATATTTGTACGCAGACACACATGTCAGGTGTCACACATATACAGCGTAGAGACATCTCAAGCAAAACAGAGACACTAATGCAATTGTGCAACAAAAGTCACGCTGTCAGTTTGTTAAAGACGTGTACTAAACTGTGTTTACAGCAAAACAAACTATTCAGTACAATAGGACTTTGAAATGCACTTTTGAGCAGTTGAACAGGTTTGCGGACAGATTACCTCAGACAGGACCGCTGTATAAAATTTCATGGACATACACCATCCAATTTAATTGTATCTGAAGCGATTGAAGTATTTTGAAATGCTGCCTGGTTGTTTTATTTCTCCCTCGAGTGTACGCAGATTTATATTTGACATGCCAGGCTAAACCGGCACCTCGGTGACCGTCACCGAGGAAGCTGCTGTGTGCTGGAACATGTCAGATTTACAACAATCTGAACAACTCCTGTAGAGATGCATAAAGGAAAAACACTGGAGACAAAGTAAAGGTCATCCCCTTTCATTTTGGATGAAGGCAGTGTGATTGCCGACACCTCCACTTCCTGTTTTTCCATCATGTATTATTCAGGTGAGTAGTGTGTTAGCAGCGAGGGGGCAGACGGTGCAGAATCTGAGCAGCTGTTTGGTTTACACTGTAGCATCCACCAAGATGAGCCACAGATGTGAAATGAAATGGGTTGTCGGATAACACTGCGGAGGAACAGGAAATAGAGGCCGTCATTTTACAAAGGCTTTTTACAGCACAATGCTGGTTTTGTCCAAATGGAAGATCAAGAGTAATGATCTCTTCAGGTCTAAAACATTAAAAGCACTCTTGAAGATTCATGTTATAGTGAAAATCATGCTCAGGTTTACAGATATAACAAACCCATGCCAATTCTATTGCAAATTTTAGATCAGTTACCAATCATGTATAACTCACATACTGCATTTCACAAAAATAAATCAGTAGCCAAATCTATGAACTTGGCTAAAATAGTTGACCCCTTAGATTGAACAAGTGTGGTACAGTATAGATTCGGTAGCACATCCAAATTTTGAGTTTCCCACATAGGATGAACAGTCTTTCCACAAAATAGTTAAGACAAACAATCAACAGCAACAAGAACAAATGGTGTTCAGTTAAAATCTTACACTTAGTAAGATCAACATGAACAAAACAGATCTGTGGTGACCTGAACAGGGTCTGGCCTGGATGTCTACACGCTGAGCAGCAAGCCAGAAATATAAAGCCAGCAAATGAACACTTAAGACAAAAGCTACTTGGCAAAAACAAAAAGGTGCTCAAAGCAAACATCACTGAAATAACAAGATGGTGTAATACAGGCAACAAAAATTAGTCAAAGCAAGACATGGGAAAATAATAGTCCATGCCTAAAAACCAAGTAATGAGAAGAGGTGAGTCCTTAAATAGTGTTCATTGGAGAAAACAATGAAGAGCATAATCCAGAGATAATCACAAACATAAAGCCATAAACATGCGAGCGTGTCTTCATAGATGAGTGTCCGACAACAAACTAGCAGCTGGTTTAAATGCACAGCCAGATGATTACTGCTTGAGCACATGTGAGTGTAGCGAGCGAGGTGATGCTGGACCGCAACGGAAATGCAACAAAATAAGAGCACGAAACAGGAAGCCAACGAAGATCATGACACCATCATCACAGAAGAGTATTGGAGGCTTATTATAAAAGTCTGCTGTATTCAGGTGCTGGCTGAAAGCTCTGGTGTTAAAAACATGGCTGGGGAACAAAGTGGCTCAACGAATCAACTGGTGAACAGATTTGCTTTCAGAGGTGACATGTTTAGAAAATCAAACATTAGATAAATATATGTAAAAATATTAGTTAAGATAAAATAAGAACAGATAAGAAAAACAAGAAAAGATAAGATAAGATAAACCTTTATTAGTCCCACAGTGGGAAATTCACACCAATACAGCAGCAAGGGGACAAAAACAGGCACTCATTGTTAACAAATCAAAAAGTAACAGACAGGTTATTATTAAGATTAATATAAAAAAAACCTTAGTTATAATAATAAAAAATAAAAATTAAGACATATTGCACAATGCTTGCTGTGTATTCAGTTATTCAGTCTGTGGGTGTGTGAGGTCGACTGAGGGTGGGGTTTGGTCTAAATCAAATCAAATCAAATTTTATTTGTATAGCGCCAAATCACAACAAAAGTCATCTCAGGACACTTTACAAAGTAAGGTCTAGACCTTACTGTTATCAATATTATTACATAGGGAAAACCCAACAAATCCCCCTTGAGCAAGCACTTGGCGACAGTGGGGAGGAAAAACTCCCTTTAACGGAAGAAACCTCCGACAGACCCCGGCTCTTGGTGGGCGGCCTTCTGCCTCGACCGGTTGGGGTGAGTGGATAGAGGAGAGACAAAAGAAGAAAAGCAACAAGACACAACAATCAAACACTGATCAGGTCGATGTGGCCGGTGACTGCTCGTCAGAGACATAGAGCTCCAGGGCCAGGGCAACCTGCAGAAAGGTACAGGGAGAGAGAGAGAGGACACACTACGGGAGAAAGGAGACACAAAGTTAGTAATGTGTAATAGTGGCAAGCTAGTGGCAGAGGTGCATGCGCAGACAACTGGAGTTATGACCTGGTCTGAACAGCCAGATTTTAAATCAT
>NW_018127988.1:1125732-1144893 GCF_001952655.1 Monopterus albus | reverse complement strand
TGGTGTGGAGCCGCGCTTCTAAGTCTGTGGGCCTGGCCTCCAATACTGCTAGCATCTGACATTTATTACGAGTACCATTATCGCTAAAGGAGGCAGAGGAATAACTGAACATGCGACACTCCGAGCAAGAGAAAGGAGGAGAGGAAGAGGGGGAAGCCATTGCTTCGATTAAGCTAGTAGCTTAGCTAGCTTCTAAACTAGCCGACCTAAAGTAGCAAGTTAAACCGTACCTGCATACATAGAAAAATGTCAGACTCAGAGAGATACTGAATTGAATCACATTACTGAATTAGTCACTGACCATTTACTTACAAGGATCTTGGCAAAATTTAGTATGAATGATGCTGAGACTGACTGTGCATGGTTCAAGGGTGAGACACTCAGAGAAACTGCCGCTCTTGTTTTCTGCATCTGCCATTTACTAGCATTATCTGTAGCACCAAGGCCTCAGTGCCACCCCGCCAGCCAGGCCCCGCTGTGTCTGTGGGGGCCTTGAGCTTATCAGGCATTCTGCTGGGATACTGCTATGTGTGTGCGCCTGTGTGTGTTGGGTCAGTGTGGGGCCAGTAGTGAGTCCATGCTGAACCTGAATGAAATTCTCACTGTGCCTGGCTCAGGCAACTCCAAATGACAGACCACACTGTCACAGAACTTGTGCTGTAAATCTGAGTTTGGGGCCAGCACCGTGGAAGCCATGCAGAGAGGACGCAGAGTAGTGGCGTCTGTGTGTTTGAAGATAGACGTTACTGTGCACTGAATGTAACAAACTGTAAAAATGGAAGTGACTGAATTTAGAGTCGCCGCCCAACCTAAACTGGACTGTGGGAGGAAGCTGGAGTACCTGGAGAGAACCCACGCAGGCACAGAGAGAACATGCAACCTCCACACAGAAAGGCCCTGGGTTGGCCCGAGCTCAAACCCAGAATCTCCTTGCTGTGAGGCGGTAGCGCTAACTGAGCCACCCACAATACGTTTATTCATTTATCATGAAGCTTAAAAAATGAGTCAGGAGCAGTCCTTTTATGAAACAAAATAAAATATTACTGCAGCAGATGGATCTTGTAAACAAAAGTAGTCATAGTCACAGTCGAACATTGGTGTTTTAGTATCCCAGGGCAGGTTTAACCGTCTCTGTTCGGTGGCCGTGCTGACTGGTACGCCCCCAATCAGAGCGGTCGTGAACAAACTGTATATATACAATCTGGGGTGGGCGAAAAGTAACTAGGCATTAAAAAGTGGCTATAATCCTATAATGCCTAGTTACTTTTCACCCACCCTGTAGTAGTGCACAGGACTATCCCGAATGTTTCTGCGAGAAGTATCCAGGACTGTCTCAGTCCTAAACGGGCATATATTGACATCGTCCGGCAGTATTAACAAATTGTTTTGCATCTGTCAGTTTCCTTACCACCAGTGTCATTTCTTGAAATGGGAAAACTGGAATGCTGCCACACAGAAGCTCTAAAAGTTGGTGATGAAGCATCCGCTATGTCAGTTTAAAATTCTGCGACCAGCATGTATATACTAGCAAAATAACCATATGTAAAACTCTGGTAGATCCCGCCACAGTTGCACAAAGGTATTGAGACATTTTTCTGTTGTGATATCGTGAAATTACAAATAACATTACATCCCTAGCTTTTACGGTCCAGTTGTTATGACTATTGTCTTGTCTACCTGTTCACTGAGGTAAATCTTTCTGATCACATCCATATCATTGATATCAGATAACAATCTCATACTTTCAAAGTGTCAGCAGCAAAACCTTTCCTTGACAGTTTTGGATACAGCAATTTTACACAATAAATCAGAGCGCAGTACTCAACATACACACAGACCACAGTGAGACAAAAAAAACACAGAAAAGACAAATAAATCACTAAAAGTTTCTCTAATAAAGCACTAAACAATTTGGTGAAGAGCAACACAAATTTACATTAGCTGTTTGCTTTGTTTGATGCTTTGGACTCTCCCATTTGTTGTGTGTGTTATACATCACCTGGTTTGTCGCAGGGGGATTGGGAGCGAGATACATAGAAACGGGTCGAAGGTGTTGCTCTGCTTAAGGCAATGAGGGCATGTCAGAGAAGACCTGAAGGGAAACAGAGACAGAGAGCAGCCTTTTAAAAACATTCTTGCCATGTGCTACCTTAGTTTTCATAGTCTTGAAAGAAATATTTTACTCTCCATGACATCTTTTCCAGTTTTATCTCAGTGCTGTTCCATTTTTACTTCAGCCTGTTACACTCACAGGTTCAATACTAAATTAAAACGTTGCATTATAACAACTATGAGAGAAGAAAGCTCTTTTAGCTTTGCATGAGTTCAGACACAGTGCTGGGCAGATGGATGGATAGATATCGACATCTGTACATGCCAAATTCTCCTAAGTATGGAATAAATGTGCCATTCAAACTGACTGCCTTATGTATGCATGCTGTAAAAATCTTCATGGTTGGTATATGTGCATATTCCATGTGTACAGTGAATGCTAAGCACTGAAACAGGCCATCTGGTCTTGATCTGCTTAGAGGTGGGATGCTGCTCAGAATCTTAACACAAAAAAACCTAAAACTTAAAATTATGTAGCTGAGAAACTGCCTAAAGAACATACAGAGCTGGAAAGGAGAAGAGGAAGGAGTACAGGACTATAGAGACAGAAGAAAGCAGAGAGGAAAAGTAAAAGAATAAAGTTGAAGGGCTATTTACTTATTTAAAATAAGGGTTTAAGCGGGGAAAAAGGAACAAAGATGACTTGGGGTTAAAGGGGCTTTTCCATTATAGGAACCTACCAAAATGTGTAGTGTCGAGTACCGCTTGTCGCGTGTTCTGCGTTTGTTTCCACTACACTCAGACTGCTTTGAGGTGCGTTCTCAAAGCTAAATTTCAGCACCCTTCAGGAGGTAGTAGTAAAATCAAGTACCAGGACTGCACAAGGAGAGGGGGTGTGTGCATGCAGAGCTGTCACCGGTGTGTGGTTAAATGTCTTCGAACCTCAAGCATTAACATTTCAAGCACCGTGTGTAAACACAGCTGACTGTGTTTGTGAAAGAGCAGCAGCTCCTCCCTCCTCTAAACAGAGGCCGACAGAGAGAAAATATAGTGGAAAAACAAAGCAGGATGGTCCACGTCCCCCCTGGAACGTATGCTTGGTGATGGTGAAGTATGGGGTATACCGCTCATTAGGTTCCATGACAGGAAGGGCAGCAGAGATATTCAAGGTTGGAAAGGCAGAGGAAACAAAAGTGGAGAGCAAAGAAAGAATTTTGTTACCTCTGGACAAAGCCAGGCTACTTGTTTCCTCCTACTTCCTGTTTTAATGTTAATCTATACTAACTGGCTGCTAGCTGTAATATTAGCAAAACCCTGGGCTAAACAGTCCATTTTAGTTATTCTATGACATACTGAAGTGTTCTATAGCTCTGACATTGCTCTGTAAGAATCAGGTAATGTTTGTGGGTCCTGGCCTCAGAAATTTAAGGAAGTCTTCAGTGTGGTTTCATTGCAAATACTACCAGGAATCCCTCAAAGGACTGTGTGATGGAAACAAGCAGCAGTCTGACATTGACATAGTGTGGAGATAGGGGTGTGACAATACGCTTAGCTCACGAGATGATACATGATACTGGGTTCATGAGAATGAGATTATTTTAACACTATTTTTAAGAAATCTTCAAAAACAAAATATATGACTGATAAAAGTACCTTTCATTTGACTGAAAGTCACAAAAAGCAAAACACTGCAGGTACATTTTGAAATGTTTTAACTAATCATCTTGTAATGAATGTCACTTCATTTCCATTTTCTGAGTATGAATGATCACATGCAGTAAAAGACAACAATATGCAAGCACTTTAAAAGGTTTTGCCACAAACTGAACTGACAGACTCAATTAACCTGTCATCCTTGCCTAAAGCTAACTGAAATCCAGCTTATTCATGCAGCGTGCAAGGAAAAACAACATGTTCAGTCTGCACACAACCCTCTCATAGTGCAGGAATGTAGTTATATTATTTATCAGACATGAATTAATGTAATTCAGTGGTTGTGTTGCCTTCTGTGTATTCAAGTTGTAGTTGGAACCGATATTAAAGCAGTGGTTCAAATTTTTACACTTTCTTTTCCAACAAATATTTCAGAGAGTTTCACAAACATGGCTGAGTCAGCAATTTGACTCCATCAGATATAAATGGTTTATCCTTTATAGGTGCAACTAAAACTGTTGAGGTAGCATTTTTAAACTGTGGTCATTCTTCAGCTTGGTATTATTATATATATGGTATTATGTTTCATCTCCCTGCGTCTCACTATCATGTCTGCCAGCTGAGCTGTATCCAAGTTTGTGAAGATACAAATTTGTCAAATGTACAAATATGCTGGAAATAATACAACCGTTTTCAAACTCCACATTTCCTCGCTGTCACTGTTTCGACTGGCGCAGCGTGGCAGCCAGACGCAGACTCGCTAATGATGCCAGCTTGTACTCAGTAAAGCAGACTGTCAGGCTGTAGTCACTCATACAAACACAGAACACATACAATGTAGCCCACACCCTACACTCAGCGTTTATACTGAAATTCACAAATGTGCATGCAGGAACACACCCACAAACACAAAGCATAAAAACTTGTGTAACATCTGACAGTGTTAGCAGTATGATGAAGAATATTAAATAAGTATTCCAGGTGTCAAACCAAAACACCACCAACCTTTAATTTAGACCACAGAGCTACACACCCTCAAACACACATGCACAGCACACCAGCAGCTGCTCTTAAAGAATGAAGAGCTGCTCAGCAATCCTCCCCTCTTCTTGGAGCTATATAAATAACACTCCACCTGCAGAATCTCTAAACATTATGCAGTATCGTGTTGCCTGATTAGGCATTTTCCCTACTGTTATTCTAAACTGAAACGCCTTGCAGCATAATACAGGGGAAGATGTGGATGATGCAACAACTGCAGCACAACAAGGGTCAGGATACTGGTGTATGAAACATAAAAAGCTACATATCAGGTTCTGGAGTCAGGGGTGAGCTGATGTCAACGTTGCTATAGGTAGAATTTAAAAAAGATTTGCACCCACCTAAACATATTACCAGTATAATCCATCCATCCATCCATTTTCCTCTGCTTATCCGGGACCGGGTCGCAGGGGTATAATTGTATAATTGTATAATTGTAGTGATATTTCCTCTGGCCTGTGCAAATGTAACTATGTTAGAAAGCAAAGGGAATGGCTAGTTACCTCTTACCAGTTTTTCAGGTGACGAAGTAACCACTTAGATTGAGAATATGTGGTCAGTCTATCCAAGTAATGCCAATTTAGAATTTGTTCCGACATTGAGTGCTCATACTGCGTTCCATTTGAAGTCGGACGTCAAAATTTCTGAGTTCTCAGTTGGAAATTTCAACTGGAACACCCCCTGATGTCAAAATTCCTACTCAGTAGGTTGGAGGGACCATGCCAACCCTCAGCCATTCTCAGCTCTGACTTCCGACCCGTAAAATCTACAGATCGCCTGACATAATGAATCATGTTAAGATGTGATGAGATGGACTATTTTTATACCAGGCACAGGAGTCACAGTCCAATCAAACAATTTGCAGAGCATTTACACAAATGCTTAAACAAATATACTGTAATAATAAAGTTAGAAAAGTAAAGATATATGCCCAAACGTTTACAGTGGTTACCTTTTTAATTGTATAAATTCACAGCTTGAAGAAATGTTGCCTGGTAGAAGACAAGGGGCTTAAAAATATTTGGTAACAGCTTTAAGTTCCTCTGTTCCACTTTTTATCAAAAATACACCTGGGCAAGTTTTGGTCCCACAGCCTCCAGACTTAAATGTTCTTGTCAGAGAAACTGATTGTTCATTCGCTGCAGTCTTGACCTTATTTAAGGTGTAAACTGTCAGCTGACAGCTCTGATGACAGTGATGGATGGAGGCACGAGATGAAGCCCCAAAACAACTAGACTGAGTTTGTTGCTGGTAAAATATGCTTGGAGAAAGCAAAACTTTAAATAATAGAACTTGGGGTTGCTTTTAGTGAAACCTTTCTTTTCATAAAGGCTGAAAGTTTCATTTTAATTTTCATGTTTATGCCCATACGACACATGGCCTGTTGAAGACTTGAGCTACAAGCCAATGAGGTTCACATAACTCTCAGTTACCACAAATCAGTCTATGAAATAAAAGAAAATGGACACAATGTATATTTTGTTTCCCACCTCCTAGTGTAAACGATGAATGCTCAAGTGTTGTGTGCAGTAGATGTATTTATAGAACTGACAGACTTTAGAGACAAAGCATCACTGCACATTCATGAAAAAGTACACTTCATAACCACCAGTCATGCAAAATATAATTAAAAATCACATTTATTTTTAAAAAGGAAATTCAGTTTGCTTACATTTCTTAAAGTTTCCAGTGTCCCCATCCTTTGTAGTAATTGGTTTCACCTTCTCAGTTTGTTGTGTCATAGCTTCTCATTCAATTTAATGGGAACGTGTCCAAATCCTTGACTGCAGTGAACTAGCATTCACATCACCTGGGCCCCGGGGGTGGCACCCCTAGTTGGAATGCAGCTCTTATTGTTGTTATTAGTTATACCTGTGTTTGACACTTCATAATACCCGCTGTCAGAAAACAGGCACCTTGCTTTATCAGTAAAAGAAAGAAACCTATAAAACCTCCAAGACTACAGTTAATATCAAGGCAAGCATCTATATACACTATACTTGCTTAGGAGACAGTTCCTGCTTAGTCATCTTACTTTAAGTCAAAAAAAATTATGCTGCCTAAACATTTTACAGCTGTAACTTAAGAGATGCATTATATAGCATGCACAGCTCACTACAGGTCAGTGCTCTTTCTGGGACTGAAAGAGAGAGAGCTCAGAGGGCTCTTTTATTTTTCTGTCTGCCTGTCGGTCAGTCATGTGTCACTGAACGTGGACTGGAGGGCACTTACCTCCCTCTATCGCAGTATGAGTACAGCCCTCCTGTCAGGGGAAATTAACTCAACTAAAGAGGCTGTTGAGACTCTCTCTCTCTCACACACTTTCCATCTCAACTTCACTTTCATAAGAATTAACCCTTTTAGGTTTGGAGACAATATCACAATTGACCTCAGTGTCATACATATAAGTTTCCTCCTTCCTGGTTTAAACTAACTGACCAAATAACCTGGTGATAAATGGAGTCATGTCGACCTGTTTAATAAGTAACATACAGTAACATGCCTGGGCACACATGACTGCACTTTTCCAAGTGTCAGTAGTGATATCAGAGTACTGACCGGCACAGTTTAGTTTGATATTATTTTTTTTTAAGAATACACTATAAAAATGTAGTTAACCAACAGTCAAGGCAACATTTCTGAAGCAGTGGGCTGGATTCAAACAGGTTAACTGATAACTCTCTTTATCTCTCAGAGTTTCACTCCCTTGCTCTCGCTTAGTTGCCTCATCACTTCTTGGTGCGCTGCTGGGAGAAATGTTCACATGATGACATGAAGGAAGAGTTCCAGCAAGTTCTGTGTCATCACTGATGATGTTGACTTTTGGCACTGAACACTATGAGCAAAGTGAATAAGATGAATTTGCATCTGCTTCAGCAGCATTAGGCCAGGATGGATCACACTTCATAAGTAAGACCACAATGTTTGTGTTATTTTCTACAATGAGGAGCTTCCTCCTTTCACTGTGTATTGTATTATGGGATACACATTTTCATCAGCACACTCAAAACTGGGCAGTTACAGTATACAGGCTAACATTTTCAAACTGTGGCCATTTTATTATTTTTAAAGCTATAACATAATTCAAATAGAATATGTCATTCACATGCAGTAAAGTACATTTGCAGCTGAAAAACCGTCTGTGTGGAGTGTCTGGAGTGCCACTGTGCACATGAAGTTTAAAACCTTAGAAAATCACCACACTAAACCAACTAACAAATACCAATTTGAGCTCACACTTTCTCTCATTTTCTGATTTTGCCAATATGATTCATGGCTTTCTTTCATCTCGACCTGATTACTGCAACGCATTATACACAGGTGGTCCCCTCTCATTTTCAGCTTGTCCAAAATGCTGCCAGGCGCTCGCTCATAAGCACGACCATATCTCTCCTATGTTAATGGAACTTCACTGGCTTCTGGTCCATTAGAGGAATCCTTTGAAGGTTTTAACATTTAAGTCACTCAGTGGGTTAACACCATCTTAGCTCTCAGAGCTCCTGCACCCCTACACACCATCTAGGGCACTTCAGTCCTCTGACCAGATGCTCTTGGTCCTCCTCAGGGCTAGACTAAAGTTCAAAGGGGACCGTGCCTTTGCGTCATGGCCCAAAACTAAAGAATACTTTACCCCTCCATCTTAGAGCTGCCCCACCACTGGCAAGTCTTGACTAAAAACCCATTTCTTCTCCTTGGCTTTTAAGCCTGCTTAAGATATTATTTTTATCATTATTCTTTTTTATGTATGTGTGAAGTCTTGTATGTTATTTTTATTTTTCTATTTATTTTATTATTGTACAGCACTTTGGGTCAACGTTTGCTGTTTTTAAATGTGCTTTTAAATAAAGCGTCTTGACTCACTGCCCAAAAGGTAATGTGACATGCTCCGTTTTCAAGTAAACAGAACTGTATGATGTTTTTGACACCCTGGATACAAACATATGTGAAGGAAAAATAGATCCAGAGACAGACACCAAGTTAGAAACCTTTAGTCACAAGCTTCTCTAGCCTTTACAAAAGCCACTATTCTACATGATTAATAATTTTCTAGTTCCTGAACATTTCCCTATGTCTCCCTTTCCAAAGCTCTCTCTATCACTCACTCACACACACACACACACACACACAGTATTTTGACATGATGATGTGGTTTAATGAGCCGACAATCCGGAGGCCTTAACTTCACCATACACAGTTTTGGTTCCAGACAGGAAAAGCTTAAGAATATAAGCTCTTGCATAATACCAGTCCCAGGGGCTAACACACAATCCATATTCACTATGACACACAAACTGCACACACACAGTATTTTTGACACTGGATGAAGCTGCAGGATATGTAAGGTGGAGCTCACTCCCCAAGCAAATGACTCCTCCATGGTATCAGTGATACCCACCTCCCCACACACATAAGGTTTGGGGTCACTTGCTGGTGGGTCATCACTAGTGTGTACTAGTGTGGTTTAATAAACAAAGAATCCTAAATATAAACTCAGTTCCAGAGATGAATGTGACTCAGGCATTTCATATTCACCCTAACACTAACACACAGCACACGCACACTGGTGCCACTGAAGAAGGATAGAGCATGGAGACTGGGGATACGAAAGGTTGTGCACTAATTTCTTTCTGTCTTTACATACACCACATATATAGTACACAATGAACACAAGACTGAACTGCTTCCAGTAGAACAATCAAACTTGCACCTGCACAAACACGGTCTCTCTTTTCCTCATCTCATCTCTCACAAGCCAGCTCCTGAAAAACAAACCTATTTTCAGTGTTACTGTATTACACCATATCATATAATGCATATCATATAACTGCAATATAATAGCAGCATGATATGATGTCAGATTGTTGTCTATATTTAAAAAGCCCTGAGTATACAGAATACAGTAAGTACCCAAATTCATCACGACTACTGCGATCAGGTTGAACCCATGTGAGGTGAAGCCTTTGTTTATGTTTAATTTTCCACATTATAGATATTCCTAAAGTAACAATGCCTCTATTTGTGAGCAAATCTCTTCCTCTACTGTGGAGGAGAATTGAGAGGAAGCCCAGACAAGTGTATGCTGTATCATCACTGGATTTCTAGAAAAAAGGTTCGGGGTCTGGACTGTGCTCACATTACTGTTCACACTGTCCCTGCATTAAAGCTGCAGTTAATCTGATGAAAACACATTCATAATCATAACTTTATGCAATGTCATTCTTAAATGACAACAGTTTTGCATTAGCAGAGAGCTACACTGTGCCATTAACAAATTATAGCACTGCATTACAGTACGTGACAAGCAGAGGGAACAGGACAACAAACCCAAACATGTGAGACAGAATAAGCCTATTTAAAGAGTATGATATAGTACTATAAAGGTGATGTATTGTTTTAGTGTTTACCTTCTGAGTCAGAAAGTCAGTGAGTCACAAATCTAACCAGACTACATGCTGCTTTTTCTAAGGGTATGAATCAAATTTTAATGTAATGTGATCTGATGTGTGGTTCATTTTAATAAGCCAGTCTAGACATCATTTTTCCATTTCAGTCTGTTAGAGGAGACATACTCTCAGCTGGGCAGAGGGAGGGTGCAGAATGTGAAGGATCACTCCATACAATCAGCCGGTATGAGCAGTTTATCAAACAGCTGTTGAACAAGCAGAACGCAGACTTGCAGAAATGTGACGTCTTCACCGCTTTGCCTGCAGCCCACTCACTGAAGTTCCCATTTTACCCCTAAACCAACAAATGTCTGTCATGTCTATTGTTTTTCTTGAATAACTTTCAAACTAATAATAATATCGGCGTCATTCCAAATGGCAGCAGTAGGTTTTCACGGTCAAGCAATCATATTATGAGAGTCAATCTATCATAGGAATATTGCTTTTATGGCATTATGGGACAACAGACCTGCCCCTTGGCAGGGGTAGCACACTCTGAGTGCTGTCTAGTTTGTTTATAGTGCTCTGGTCCACCACTTAACATGTTCATTAAGTGGTGATCGGGGATGTTTTTGGCAACACGTCACACTTGCTAACCTGTGAACATGAATATCACTGCTGCAAGAGAAAAACAAGCACAGTACAAACACTGCCTTTCGCTGGATATTGGAGCAATTAGTAGTAGTAGTTTGCAGCAGTGCTCTATTTTTTGTTTATGCTACATCAAAATTGAATTTAAAAAAAATACAAAATGTTGATGTTTACCAAGGTTCATAATAAATGACAAGAAATTATATGACGAACAGCTTTCCATTACTGTACCGAAAATGAACTGACTTTTGACTTCAAACCTGAGGTATGTACCGAACCATGATTTCTGTGTTCTGTTACACTCCTGGACTCGCAAAACAAAAATGAAAAACAGTGATCTAAGTGTCAGTTCCATGTAATAATGCCCTGCACTTCCTGGATAGCACCTACTTCAAAGTCTGGAACTAGAGGCATCCGGGTGCTATGAGCAGGACGGAGAGTGGTGAGGATGGCTGGGCTTGAAGAAAGCGCTGTGGGTGGTGAAAGCGTCAAAAGCAAAGTAAGGGAGGTCAGTGATGGGCCATATTTACAGCAACCACTCTGCTGTGCAGCGTGAAATTACTAGATGATTGTCTCTGAGAGGTCAACGTGAGTGCATCTCAACCTGTGTGCATCACTGGGAAAAAGCAGAGCTCCTGCAGAACATCTTTGAAGATGAGAGGAAGTTTGCACTCTTATGAAAATCTGAGTCTTCAGAGGATCTGGTATAAAAATAAATGGCTGTAGAGACCATCTCCTTCTTGACAATTATCAGCTTCTTTGTAGCATAAGCTATCCTTGAAAGGCTTTGAGCTTTGCGAAATGTTAACCATTTACAGCTCTCTAACTTTTTCAAGGCTAAGAAAAGCAATGTGATTTTTCCCTTGCATGTAATTCTCAATACTTTGATTCAAAATCAAAATCAAAGAAACCAGAGCATGTACATTTATTATACAAACTGCATAATCTCCCAAATGCTTTCACACCAAAACCACATTTTAATAAAAGCCTTATAGGAACAAAGTAACCATTAGCATCTCGTTTGTTTTGATGGAGAAACGGGCCGGGCCTTTCATACATCTTCCAGGTCATTAAAAATAGATGCCACAAACTGACTCTGAGTGACAGATGGAGGAGGGAGGCTTTGACAAAGATTCATTTAAACGCTGTGGCACAACGGAGTGACTTGAGCTCCGACTCCCACATCGGCAGCCCAAACCACAAGACAGCTTTGGCTCTAATCGCAAACATTTATTCAGATCAGACAACTCCACCGATTGCCTCTGAGGAGCATCTCTGTGACATATAAAAAGAACAGGAAGGAAGAGGTGGGAAGAAAGAGAGAGAAACCAAGTGGTTCAGACAGAGAGTGAAAGGAAGGCCATAGAGAGACACAGATAGAGATGAAGAAACAAAAATAAGACACTGGGAGACTGTTATAGGCAGTGACTCCGGTTCACAGATTAAGTGGGGAGAAAGAGTAAAAGAGTGAAAAAGAAGAGTAGATGAAGAAATTAGTCTCCTAGCTCAGCAGGTTGAAACCAGCCCAGAGAAAGACAGGCTACTGAGACTAATGACATTAGAATAAAAATGATGAGAAAGCATATTTACACCGAAGAAACCTGATGAAACTCAGAATAGAAAACAAATTCCAGACCATCTTTGCTTTTTTGTCTATTATTTATTAAATGTGAAGGAGTCACTAGGGAGGATATTGCCTCGGAGTTTGGAAACAAATCAACACTTACTGAGAAAAAAACAAAACAAGAGAATGAAGACAGTAGATCAAGCCTGTATTGAGTGAGGGCTTCATTTATTATGTAACAAGGGGATTAATGAAAATCTCTATTCTGGGATGTACACTAATTGTGCCAGATGTAGCCAAAGGTGTCATTTTAATCTGCTAGCGCTGTGGTATAAAATGACATCTCTGTTTCTGTGATACATTTGTTGCAAAATGAGACAACCCCTGTTTGAAACAATCATGTAGTGTGTCACTACTGACCAAGCCACACATATTTTAATGCAGAATAATTTCATATGGGTGCACCACAGTGGCACATACACAGTATATTGTTAAGATTCAGTAAACAGTCATCCAACAGAGTGATTCATACCAACAAAATGTGATTATAGTACAAGACTAAAGGTACTGCTTTGTAAGGATAATATAGAAATTATGGTTTTAGTTGATTAAATAGTATTACGTTATAGAGCGCTGTAGGGATGATGTATTGGTAGTCGATCAACCGGGAAGTTAGCATCAACCTGGTTCTGTTGTCAAAAAGCCAATGGGATTTTTCCACAGGCTTTTGGGTTATTGTGGACAATAAGCTTTGTGACAAAACGGTTTATGACACTTACACATTTTGTTCAGCGAGATAATCTTCACAAGTGATCACCACTTTTATGATTTTTGAAGCACAAATGCAATCGGCAGAAGTAAAAATCTATTGTTGGGCTATAAACCGACTACACCACAGTCCCATAAACTTCAGTGTCACCAACAAGGCTTCCAACTTGTAATTTGATTTTCTACTAAGTCCTTTCCTCTTAGTGTGACCTGATCTAGCTAGTGATCATGGCTGTGTCACTTAGAATAGTTTGCAAGTGCATGAGTTTAAACATAACGAGGCTATAAAGGTGAACTAGTGAGTAGATGAGTCTGTGTTTGGCGTGATGTTAAATGTCCCTGACAACCTCTGTAGTGGGTATTTACTGATGTATTTTATGTCATACAACCAAACATGAAAGCGTTGTGTTAACCACAGACCTTAATTCGACCTTATATATGGGTTCAGACATGCACCAAAAAATAGCTGTGTGCATTACACCTCTGTATAGGTATACATTTTTATTTTCATCCAATATTGTCTTTGATACTGACTTTTGGCAGCACTAAAAATATCATTTGGCTTAAGATTTCATAATCATACAACAGTTCATCAACTTAACAAAGATGGTGTTTGGCCAAAACAAACAATTTAAAGGCATCACCTCAGGGTCTGGAAAATAGCAGCATTCATTTAAAAATGATCCACACATAATGCAACAATGAAAAAGCTGTAAATGTCATGAGCAATGTCAAAGCAAAAATGAGAAATGCTTTTTTCAAACCATTTCACATCCAGGTTTTAAAAGTGACATGCATACACACACATTAGCTCAGACATGCATCCCGCAGTGAAAAATCACATCTTATGCTATTTATTTCTCCCTCTACTCGCTCCACTCCTCCCACTTTCTATTTTTATACACATCTCACTCAGACCCCCTCAGGTGAATCACACAGTGCTGCATTTTGAGCTTTGCAGTTACATGATAAGCTTGTTACAATGGACAATGACATGAAAACACCAGGAGAAAACACCAGGAGAAAACACCGGAAATATTAAGATGTTAGTGCAAAGTAGACCCATTTACTTCACTTAAGGCTCAGAGGTGTGTATCAAGGTGCAACTACTTATGTATGTGTATGTGGTTAGTGTTAGCATTTTAATATAGTACACTTTGACCTCCTAAACTAATGACAATACACTAAACTACAGTATAACCCATCTGAATACAGTTTTCTTTAAAACTATTAATCCAGTAATTATCAGACCATAATGTGGAAATTAAGATTTCTATGGATGTTGTACATTTGAATTTGATGTTCAACAACATATTTTCTCATTCTAGCTCCTGAGCTCTATGTAGTGTACAGAAGATATGTGCTAGCCAGTGAATGTATCAGTAGATGAGCCTTGAGTGAAGGCTGACCAGATTATAGAGGCTGACTCCTGAGCTAAATAATAAAACTGCTCTCTACTTTGCCTGGTTCTATTTCATTGCTCTGAATGTGTGAAGCATGTTAAAGCTGTACTGTTCTGAGCAATTGCTTTTCATACTTACTTCTGCAGAAATTCAACTTAAAGAATGCATCAGAAAATTCTTCAGAATATTAAAGCTCCACTAATAACTAAAGAACTTTTCAGTTTAGTAGAATGCAATTAAAGGGAAACCACAGATTTTATGCATCAAAGTCTATGTACAGATCTTGAGGGAACACTGTCACAAAGAAAACACATTCAACTAATTTACGTTATTAAGATCATGCTGTTCATTTACATATGTGGCAAGTCACAAATATGTTTCTACTTTTTTGGCCAAAATATCCAGTCTTGCAGGACAATATCAACTTGTAATGAGTATGAAATGAATAAAACTAACCACAGAGGGCACCCTGGATGTGGACCCTAGTCACTAGTGTCACAGTTGTATACCTTGTATGTCCACTGTCCATTTCAGCCACCTCCTGGCAACTTTCTGCAATGTGATGTCAGCTGGACTGCATATATATAGTTTTTTATTATGTTTTATCCAGAGCACTATTCAGTTTTTGCCTCTCACTCACTCACACATCCACTCACACATATGGTCATGTGTTACCATGCAAGGTGGTGGTCTAACCATCGGGTTCAGTGCCTTGCCCAGGGATGCTTCAACACGTGGACAGGAAAAACCTGGTTGTGCCTATACTAAACCCAGACAGTGCTTGTTATGCTGACTGTAGTGTTGAGAACAAGAAAAAGCAAAAGCTCATTTGTGTAGTTAACGGCAGAGTCTAATGAGCTCTATGTATGAAGATGAAATGATTCAGCAGCTCCTCTACAGCAGTGCATGTATGTGTCCAGCAGAAAGGACAGGATGAAGCCACAGACAGTCACCAGATTAAAGTACAAACATGTACCCTCGTTGAATTAAACTGTGATGTTATGCAGTCCCGAATTTTGCCATTCTGGGTGGGAGTTGTGAAATAATTTTGTTCTTACAGAGGGTTTCACTCCTGTAAAGTCTAAAACCATTGCATTACAGTATGTTATGTAGCAGGCTAGAGACCTTCACAGGAATGGTGACAGTGCTGTGTTAATCACAGTTTTCAAATTTGCACAGGCTCCTGTTATAATTTATTTAATCACAATCAGAGGATAAATCCCATACAAATGAAAAGTCTCAAGTTTTTTTTTATTTTAATTGTTATTTTTGTAGTAGAAACACTGCAATATTATTACGTACTCTATCGGCAGTACTCAAATAGAAAGTACTTGTACTTGGTCTAAAAAAAGAGGTATCGGTGCATCCCTACAAAAAACATAACACCTCCACCTGTCGCTATCACCAGTGTGGGTGAGGACTTCAAAAGAGGTTAGGTCACCAGAACTCTGTGGCTTAGTCATCTGTGTTAGAATCTACTATAAGTCAATGTAAAGTCCCCGAGAAGAAAGAAAACTAGTGTGTATGTGTGTGTGTTCTTGTACTTGCTATATAGTGAAGAACAAAACAATATTTTTGCTACAGAGTGAGGACATTTTTGGAAAGCGAAGACATTTTGGCTGATCCCCACTTTCTGAAACACCTTTTTGAGGGTTAAGACTTGGTTTTAGCGTTCAGGTTAGAATTAGGTTTAGGTCAGGGTGAGGCATTTAGTTCTGATGGTTAAGTGTTAGGGTAAGTGGCTAGGGAACACATTATGTCAGCGAGTGTCCTCACAAACATAGAAGTACAACTGTGTTTGTCTAAATATACTGGGTGTGCACATGCTGTATAAATGTGCATGTGTGTAGCACATATATTATAATCACACCCCATTCAGCAGTGCTTGGAGTTGTGCATGCATCTGAGTGTGTCTGTGTGGTATATAGAAGTAATTACAGCAGCTCTTATGCAAGGAGAAAGCACTACCCTGCCTGCACTCACAGGCAAATAGCAGAACCACAAAGAGATGTCCCTCTAAATATAGCTCGAATTGTTCACAAAAAAAAAAAAAATAAAGCGGGACGCTTGTGTTGTATGGGAAATAGGGTGTATGTATGAGTCAGCAGACAGAACAAGAAAGGTACAGGATGTTTTGTGTGTGGTGTCGTGGGTGGTTGTGTAGGGGTGTACTGGATTAAAAGAGACCACCCACAACAGTTGGAAGATACATTAGGTGCTTCCAGCAACTTGTGTTGTGAATATCTCCCTGGGCGTTGTTATTCTAGAGTCAGTTAATGAATTGGCAGCTAATCTGATAACATTACATAAACACTAGGAGTTCATGAGCTTGTGTGTGTGTGTGTGTGTGTGTGTGTGTGGACAGTGTGAGAATGAGGAAGAGAGAAAGGAAAAGACAGAGAGTAAATTCCAATTCCTTTTTCTGATCGTTCCTCACTCCTCCATCCTCAGTTGATCCGGAAGTCGTTCCAGTCTGCCATTTTGAATGATGTCTCACAGCTCTCACTCCTGCTCTGAGGAGCGAGGATTGAGGAGTAAGGAAGCAGCCCAGAGGAGCAATAACAAGGGAGCATCCTTCGTGGAAGTTATTAATGGACCAATACACCCCTGTATCAGAAATGTGTTGGTGATTGGGCACTTCAGATGAAGAATCAGAGAAAGGAATGTCTCATGTCTGCATAAACACATTTCCTCCATTCCTCTTTCTTCACATTTTCTTTTTGCATCTTTTCTTTGCATCTTACGTGGGCAGGACTAAGGTGCAAGGAGAACACACAAGTGAGAGAAATGTGGATGCAATTAAGGGAATTGGGATGACTCCAAAGTAAAAGAAATCTTCAGACATCTTCACCCCTCAGAATGATGCGGATCTTCTACAATCGTTCTCAATGAATGGATTCAGTGCACGCCATTTTCAATTAGTCAGCCTGAAAGCATTGTGAGTTGATGTTTGCAGAGATCGAACTCTAAGTGTTCAAGCCATCATCCTCCAATGGAATGGGATAATCTCACGAATGAATGGCTGGTTAACCTCGCAGTGTAGTAAGACCATATAAGTATCACAGGTTGACCTTTTATTGGGTGACTTGCACATTAATCTGCTGCTACTTGCCTTTGTGCACTGGACCTAACATGACAGGGCTATTCTCCAGGGCAGCTCTGATTATGTCCCTGTATTCAGAGTAGGAGCAGCATTGTCAGGTCTCACCGAGAAACATTCTGACTGACTTCATTTTCCAATTTCCAGAGTGTACAGTCATTTAAATGTGGAGTTTTCATCTTAGGAACAGTATAAGATGTACTTTGTTTATGGGAACTTATTCATGTTTGGTTTTGTGAATTTCTCCCATTAGCACAAATCGGCCTCTACCCATTTGCTGCCTGCCTGAAACCAGGGATGGGAATTTAATTCAAACATGCAAGAGCAAAAAGTGAAACCTATTTGAAACTTCATTTGGTCCTAATTTCAAACACAGCAGGGTGGTGATGAGTGCAAATGTGCATACTGACAATCTGACTTGATCACATCTCATACTTAGTTAACTCACTGCGAATAGGCACCCAAACCAGTGAACTAAAAGTCTGTTTACTTCCTACAGAGCTGAGCACCTATAGGGAAGCAGCCAACAAGCTTATCAGTCTCAACAAGTTGGGGAAACCTGCATCAGCTGTCAACGGGAAGGTAAAAATAATAGTTCTATAGAAAAAATGCACAATGGACAAGACACTGATCAAAGTTTCTCAAAACAGCCCTGAAAGAATAGCTACTTCACAAGGCTCACTGTAAAGCCACTATGTTAACATTAGCTGTAACACTGTGATACTTAATGAATATGGTTTAGTCCAATATGCCAAAAATGTTGTGAACAAAAGAGTGATGTGTGCTGCTGCTGGTCAGTGTCGGGCCACCACGTCGTAGTCGATGGAAAAAAAAATCCGACATGCTAGACTTTGTGTTGGGATGTCGTGAGGTGTGCCAGATGCAGCATCGGGTGTCGTTTACTATGACACACTATATGAGATAAAACAATCGATTGTTGTGTCAGGCGCTGTTTGTTGGTTTAGACACCTTAAATTCATCGTGTCTGACTTAAATTGTCTAATCTGAATCCCATATAGATCAAGCATTAGTAGCACTGTGTTGTCTGTTCTGTTATCTGGCCAGAAACAAACTGTTCTGTCCTAACTGCTGATGACAATGCATCCCAAACTGATACACAGGCGTCACACACACTCTTCAGGCTGGGTAACAAAGAGCTGGTGAGATTCAAAGCAAGGCCAAAGTCTGGCCTCTGCTGACCTCCCAGCTGAAAGAGGTCAGCTACATGCCTTCATCATCTGCTGTTTCCAGTTTAGTCATTTCAAATCACCCGATTGTACAAACACATTTGGGAATCGTAGACTAGATAATGAACTTCAATTGAAAATTGGGGGAGCTAATATAGAACGAGTATATGAAATTAAATTTCTAGGTGTCATAGTTGATGACAAATTCTCCTGGAAATCTCATATCAGATATGTTCAGCACAAAATAGCAAAAAATATATCGATATTGGCAAGGGTTAGATATATTTTGGATGGGAAAGCACTACGCATTTTGTATTCCTCATTGATTTTACCATACTTAGAGTATGGCGTTGAAAAC
>NW_018127988.1:1119605-1125262 GCF_001952655.1 Monopterus albus | reverse complement strand
AATTATTTATGTAGAGATACTGCTTGTAAACCAATGATGGTAAGATGATGTCATGGGGTAGGACTGGATAAGTCTGACTTCTTCCTACTCCATTCAAGCATGTACTAGGTATAAGCAAATTGATATTGGATTAGCATTTGTTGGATATGTGTAAAATTATGTGTGTTGACATATCAACTGTCTTTACATGCTTGAAAGAATAAATCAAATCAATCAATCAAATGTGCTCAGCCAAGTGTGCTGACAAGGTTACTGAAAGGTCTAGAGTCAATTCCATTAGAGTGTCGATTAAAGTGGAGAAGCTCGGTCTCTGACTTTCCACTGTGAATGAAGCAAAGAGAGCCAGAAGCCAGTATTAAAGATAAATCCCCTAAATCCTTCGCAGGTCTGTTTGACCTACTTTCTACTGATTCTTATCCACAGGAGAGAAACTACACTCTCACCTGTGCTGAACAGCCATTCTCTTTAATGCTATGTGTTGCACTGTGTTTAGTCAAGTGCAACCTCAGGACATCTGATATAGTGGCCGGTGGAATCCAGCGTACATACTGCATAATTTATAAGAGACACAAGACAGTTTCCAAAATGTATTCTCATCCTATTTCTTACTAAAAGCTTTTGAAAGAAAGTCCTAAAAGTTACAGAAACTAACAAAACCCTGGTATGGCAGCATCTTGAACTTTATCTGAGAACACTGTTTATGTCCATGCTTCTCACCTGTACTGAGCCTGGAAATGCTCTTGGACAAAACTGTGTCGACCTCGAGGCTGCTGTGTGCTCGCTGAACTGGGACTGGAGGGATCCTCCAATGACCCGGGTCCCTGCAGAGACAGGCAGAGACAGAATCATCTTCAGAATGAGGCTAAAATAAACTAGTTTCCTAAATGTTATTTAAAAAATAAATTAAAGCTGAGGGAGGAAAACCCCCTGAGACCGTATTATTATAAACCATACACAAATAAGATCTGGAGTAATGGGGTGAATGTACTTCTTCCGTAAAATGCAAGATGACAGACCTATGGCACAGATGAAGAAGCTAATCCAGGACTGACAGTGACAGACATTAATCATAAGCAGACGTCAATCATTGTTGGTTCTAGTCTCTGTAGGGGGAGTGTTTAAAATACATAATATAGAAAATGACCTTATCTTTTAAATTAGATGAGAAAGTAAGAAGAAAGAAAGACATTTTATACTTGTGCAACAGGTGAAAGCAAATTAAAGATAATATAATGTGTGAAAAAGATTATTCATAGCATGGTAAATGATGCATTTAAATGGCAAGCAGTCAACACTGATTGAAGTGGATCATCCTCAGCGCCACGCTGATGTCTACTGACTAAACTAAATGGTTGTGATACCCTGTGTGCAGTGCAGGGCTTTTTTTTTTTCAAAGTTAAATGTAAGAATAAAAGAATGATTCCGATGAAGCAAAGAGGGACAAGTCTGACTCTGGAAGCCAAAAGCAACTGTTGGCTGCTGGCTAACACTAGGCAGTGATGAGTAATTTAACACACAGGCTACATATACTGTAGCTCTGCTGTGGAGTCAGGCATCATGGTGTTAGTTTGTTTATCTGTGTTAACATTTGTTAATTCTAGAAATTAAAGATGCAAAATTAAAACATGCTGTTTTTCAACAGGTAGGGAAATCTGTGATATTGGGACATAAAAAATATAATTTGACTCAGCATCACTTGACTTCCTGGTAGCCACTGAGGTCCACCTGAGTCATTCCATACCCTACACCTATCCTGCATTATGACAGCACCACTCGGGAATTTTTTCATCTCCAAGCATTTCAATCAGTCAACTTAACACATAAACTAAGACTATATGGGCTGTATTTCCTTCCTGGAACTAAAGGCCTGAATCAGACTCTGTAGAAGAAAAGCAGTGCTTGCTCCTTGAGTGCAAAGCTTGTCACTTCTGTAGGCAAACTGTTCTATTTGTTCACTTCTAAGACATTGTTATGTACTTGACACATACAGTACTATTTTAAAAAACATTATATTCACGTTCAAACACTTAAACATTAAGCAGCAAACAAAGTCATAATCCACTGATATACCAGGATCTGGTTTCATAGCTTCTCCAGGAAAGAGAGACTTTCTGCGTTTGTCTTTGACAATAATGACAATCAAACTTTGATGACACTGAACTTTGAACAATGAGTGGCTTTTTGGCATCTTTGAAAACCTCTCCAAAGATGGCGCTCTCCAGAATATACAATAAGTCAAATGCACAATTCCAAATACGCTTACAGAATGTGAGAGTTTGTTTTCAAGCTCCACTTCAGCCCACTTCTAGACCTGGCCTTGTTTTTACTTTAATGTTTGCATCTACCAAGGGATGAAAACATAATAGGAAAAGCTCATTATCCTTTAAATTGCCCAAAGATTCAACAGTAATACTTCTCTGCTGTGAATACTGCTTTACAAGGAGAAACCACAAGGCATGAGTTCAAATTAGTGCTACTGTGTCTAGCGAGGACACTGCGAGAAGCAGATCAACTACAACTGCCGTGTAAACAATTTGGAGGGAGGTGCCTGTGCCTCAGAGGAAAATCTTAGCAGCGTATCCTTTGTAATGGACAGTTTGGAAGGGCTGTGTGAGCTACAGAGATCGGAAAAGGGATTCATTGGCACCTGAGGACCACGCTGTACAGCAGGGGCTATCTGAAGTTGATTTCAATTTCCATTTTCTGCCTGCAGGTTTTGCTCAGCATGTGAAGAGTTGGGTGCCAGAATGGAAAAATGAATTACCCAAAAGCTATTTTGAATACTTGCGATAGAGAGCTTCTCAATCTTGGATGGATTATGTATGAGCTGGGGTTGGATCTCTGGCAATATTATAGGATTTTAAAGCTCCATTAAGCTCTGTTTTTCTAAAATGTTTACTCAAATAAATATTTCTTTCACTTTTTGTGTGGATTTGTGAACCTACCACAGACAAAAGAAATTAAAAATGCGACAATAAGCTGTATCTCACACGTGTATATCATCTCTCTTTTGCATATCACAAGCTGAGCTACAGTATGAATGACTCTCTTTTTCTCACTGCACCCTCTTTTCTCTAGTACACAATGGAAAACAATCCTAACAATCCACAGACCCCCAGAGACAGACTGAGTTACAAGCATCACCATGAAAACCGTGGCCTCATTCCCCCAAATCAACCTGTGGGAATGGTGAACTTTTTCATCAGTCACAGCTTGACCTACAAATAAAGAAACGGTTAGCCACGAGAGCCACTTGTGTTTCTCTGAAGCCAAATGCTAATGTGTACATTTCAGTATGCTAGCACAAATAAAAACATTAACTCAACCCAAGTTAAAAGGACAGTCCTAGCATTTATTTTTAAGTATTGTGACTAGGACAAGGGCGTGACATGTCCTGAGGACTGCAGGCAACTTTCACACTTAAAAAGGTGCTGGTGTTTGCATGAGCACAGTGAACATAGTTGACATAAAATGGGCCATCTTATAATTTTCAAAGTGCAATGTAGAATCTGAAAATGCTTTCACATTCTCCAGGTACACATAAAATACTGCTGTGAAGTTTAATGTGCTCAGTTTAAAGTGGGTATGTCACTGAAATGGCATAAAGGAGTATAATACTAGTATAGTGAGTCATTTCTGAGCAGTGAAGATACCTTTACATTCACTAATACCCTTAAAATTAAATTAAACATGAGCCATTTTGCATCTTTAGTCATATACATGTACTGTAGCTGATGACACATAGTGCCAAGAATGAAAGGAAGCAAATTATGACCATGTAAATGGTGGTAATGCTACTGACCATGGTAGCCTATAATACAGTAAAGAGAGGATGCTGCTTATATGACACACATACTTTGTATGTGAATTTGCCTTATGGTGCGATCATAAGAGAAATGAGTCTTCAACAAGGAAGTACATGATATTTGTTAGTGTGATTTCTCTACTTCTTCTTCTCCCAATGAAGTATTTGATCCTTCATTTGCAATGCAACCAAACTTTTCACCACACACTTGCAAGGACACCTTCCATGATAAGCAGATCAACAATCTTTTAACCGGATCTGAAGACAAAGAACAGATGACGCCAGACAGACAACATTAGAAACGGCACATATAGGACCCATGCAGTTGATGACACATGGCAGATACTGCTGATCCACACACTGGGAGAGATGAAGCGAGCGAGCACAGAGTTTACCAAGTCTATTTATTTAGCAGCAAGGGAATAATGAACACCACCACAATGTGGTTGCAGCTCTGCTATTGTCTGCCAAAAATAAATGCAAGGGCCGGCCATGGCAATAACAAGTGACTATTCAGATTCACTAAGCTGCTCAATTGTCACACTGGGTGTAATCGAAAAACTTCTGAATGCTAACAGACCTGGGCCATATCCAACTGCCTCCTGTTGCTCAGGGACAAAATTACCAGTGACTTCTGGCAGTGCAAGTGATTGATCTAAGATTTTTATGTAGGTCCTGGTTTCAGGGCTTGGCAGGTTCTATCTTAAAAAGCTGCATTTGCCTTGTTCTTTAAATGACTGTAGTGTCTATCTAAAGATGAGCCACTTATGGAAAAAGGTAGTCGAACAATGAACAAGTGATCTAATGTACACAAAAACAGCCTTCTAGTGATGGATTCAGGGCTTTGGGCACATAACTTTAAGAATTTGGCACACTGAGTCTCTTTTATTTATTACAGTGGTGCTCTAATCTAAAATAAACTACTTGTCAGCATCAGCAGCAAAGCCATTCCCTGCATACTGAGCAAGTTTTCTGTGTGTGTCTGGGGTGTAAAAAGAGCTAGGGTCACTTTGAAAAGAACACTGTGTACTCCTGCTCTGAGCGAGGAAAGGTCAGAGATGCACACCATCACCCTCAGCAGGGCTCGGCATCATCGCGTCACAGGAGCAGCAAACCCACAAGGACTCGTGGGTACTGTGCATTGCCGAGAACACTGCGTTCACGCACACTCACACCGAGGCTCACCAGGGCCTGTGTACAGAAAAACACATGCATGCATGAACACACACGGGCCAAGGTACACACAGAGAGTTTGCGGATGCACAGCCATTACATTGTCAAAGCAGAGACAAGTCATTTTGTGGCTTCAGTCAGTCTCTCTATGCTATAACTGTGCTAGTGATGTCATAGGAAACAACTAGACCTTGTTCAATTTTCACAGGGTTTCTAATAATACATGAGAACAGTGATCATTTACAATGAGTGTGTGTGTGTGTTTTCTATATAGTCAGCACTCACGGTTAAACTAAAAACATGAGCAGATTGCTTCTCGGGTTGTTTTGGGATCCTGCAAAGCTGCATCACTCCCATCTCCCCACCTACAGCTTTCATATGTTGTTGTCTTCTCTTCCTTCCTGCCTTTCTTTATCTACTGCGCCACTGCAAGATATCACAACATGAGGCATTTGGTAAAGCCACCAAGTCACTCTCATGTGATTGCAACTGTCAAAAAAAATCACCAGTGTTGTTGAAGAAAATGCACAGCTGCCATTTAGCACAGTGTCAGAAAAAATTAAAATGCCTTTGTGGGGAAATATCATAACTGTTTCAGGCTGGAGGCCACAGAGATATAGAAAAATGATAAATGAAGTGCATCTCTGTTCTGACAGTGTGCCACTTCGTGAGCAGGAAT
>NW_018127988.1:1106865-1119587 GCF_001952655.1 Monopterus albus | reverse complement strand
TCTTCTCTAGGGGTAATGATATTAAAATCATTCACTGATGTGGTCAAAAAAATAATCCAGAGGCTGCTTGTATGATACACATAGTTTATATCTAAGTTTACCTTATGGTAAACCAACACAGAAGTACATGATATTTGTTGGTGTGATAACAGTGATTTCTCTTCTCTGTGACCTCTGATCTCTTCTTCTTCTCCCTGACTTTGGCCCAATCCCAGTTCACCTCCTTGGCCCTAACACTTCGCCCTACACCAAGCTGGGGAGTGAGTGGGACTTTGGCTTCACCTTTTCCAGAAACAGTGAATTAAGTTTTTTTTTTAGCTGACCATGCACATCTGTATGGTCACAGTGAAACTCTGACCGGTCCGATGGAGCTGGCAAGGGGACTATACATGCAAAACCCAACATACACACCATGACTTGCTGTAATAAAGATGAGACTGAGGACAGAGACCAACAGTTGGGCGTTTTATTTTCATGGGAACCGTTGGTTTGAACATACTCAGATTATAGCTAGAGAGCAGAGGTGCTACTCTTCAATCACCGCTGTAAACCCGAGCTGACTACAGTCAGGAAGGAAACAAACTTTTTACAACCACCTTTCAAGCCTTCAGGGTGAATGTTTCAAGATACAGATGTTGCCTGTAGCATCAGTTTAACAAGCAGTGTGCTTTCACTTCTTTATTTTAGCAGGATTACCACTATAAAATCACAATAAGGAAACGAAATTTTTAATAACTCTACTGCGTTAGTGTTCTGAGCACCTCAGCCGCATCTGGGGAGAGAAACTCATCTTTTATTGAGATTAAAAATAATTTCTAAAAAAAGTAAATGGTATCCAACTGAGGAAAGATGCTGATTCAGTTATCGTCTCAAACCACATTTCTCATCAGCTGGCTGGCTCAAGGGGCTTAACACATTCACCCTGGCTGCCGGCAACTGCTCTGATTCATCCCACATTCAGAAAAACGCTTGCTCACACATACACAAGTTTCCACGCAGACAAGCACATGCACACACTAATTCACATGTACCTGCACACTCATGCCTCCATTCTCTTTCACTTTCTCTCTGTCTCACACATGTAAACACAGCTTCAAGTGTGTATTCAGGCAGGGTAATAGTAGCATCTAGTTCAGCATGTGCTTACAAAGCAGGTGCAATGCCATTCACTGAGGAGGTAAATCAAAATTGTGGAAACTGCAACGCAAACTTGACTAGGTGCTGGGATAAATCTGACATGTTTCCATAATTCTCCTTCCCAATTTGTTTTCATGACTGTGAGGCCAGTGGTGGAAAGTAACTAAGTACATTTACTCAAATGCTGTACTTACAGTCAGTGTGTAAAGTATTCAGATCCTTTCAAGTTTTCCACATTTTACATTTGAGACTGATCCTTAATTTGATAAATCTACACAAAATACTCCACAATGATAAAATGAAAGTTTTTTGAAGTATTTTGTAAATTTATTAAAAATTAAAGACTGAAATATCCCATTTACATAAGTATTCAAACCCTTTGTTATGACACTTGCAATTGAGCTCTGGTGCATCCTACTGCTGTCAATGACCACTGAGATGTTTCTACAGCTTGATTAAGTCCGCCGGTGCCTAATTTAATGCATTGGATATAATTAGTTAAGGTACACAAGGTCAAGCCACGAGGTCAAGAGAACTGTCCACAGACCTGCAAGACAGGATTATGTCAAGACACAGATCTGGGGAAGGATGCAAGAAAATTTCTGCAGCATTGAAAGTGCCCAAGAGCAAATGGAAGAGATTTGGAACCACCACCAGTCTTCACAGATCTTGACGTCCAGCCAGACCGGAATTGGTCACACCGGTAACCAAGAACCCAAGGGTCACTATGAATGAGATCCAGAGTTCCTTTTCTGAAAAATGGGAGAACCTTACACAAGGACAACCATCAACGCAGCCCTCCACCGATCAGGCTTCTATAGTAGAGGCCAGATTGGCGGAGGGCCTCAGGACTTTCAGTCTTTTATTTGCTCAAAACACTGCCAAGTGTTACAGGCTTTCTGTTTTCCCAAAGATGGAACTATTTAGCTACAATTCCCAACAGCATGCATGGAGAAAACCAGGCACTGAGCATCCCCTCATTAATAGCATCCCTACAGTCAAACACAGTGGTGGCAGCATCATGTTGTGGGGATGTTTTTCTGTGTCTGGAACTTGGAGACTAGTCAGGATAGAGGGAAGGATTAATGCAGAAAAATATAGAGCGGTCCCGAATGAAAACCTCCAGAGTGCTCAGGATCTCAGGCTGAAGCAAAGGTTTACATTTCAAATTGACAATGACCCAAAGCATATGGCAAAAAAAAAGAAAATGCAGGCATGGCTTTGGGAAAACCAGAGGCACGGAGTCTGGAGCTGAACTCAACAGAGCACCTCTGGAGAGACCTGAGAATGGCTCTGCACCAACGGTCGATGTCTAGCCTGGTTGACCTTGAATGATTCTGCTAGGAAGAATGGAAGAAAAATCTAAAGGAAAGGCATACTTGGCTTGCAGCTTCATTCTCAAGAAGTCTTGAGGCTGTAATTGCTGCCCAAGGTGCTTTAACCAAGTACTAAGTGAAGGGTCTGAATGCTTATGTAAATGATGTCAGTCTTTTCTTTTTAATTTATTTTCAAAACATTCTCAGGACCTGCTTTAACTTTGTGGAGTATCATATGTAGACTGATGAGGAAAATAACAAAACAGGCCTCTATGGCGGGGCGGCCAGGCGGAAGCCATTTCTCACTAAAAGGCACACAACAGCCCGCTTGGAGTTTGCCAAAGGGCACCTGAAGGACTCAGACCATGAGAAGCAAAATCCTCTGGCCTGATGAAACAAAGACTGAACTATTTGTCCACAATTCCTAACGGTGTGTGGAGAAAACCAGGCGCTGAGCGTCACCTCATTAATACCATCCCTATACGATGTTTCTACAGCTTGATTAAGTCCGCCGGTGCCTAATTTAATGCATTGGATATAATTAGTTAAGGTACACAAGGTCATATTTTTCTGCATCTGGGACTGGGAGATTAGTCAGGATATAGAAAAGGATGGGTGCAGAAAAATATAGAGCTATTCGGAATGCAAACCTTCGCCAGAGTGCTCAGGCTCTCAACCTGGGGTTTACATTTTAACAAAACAACAATCTGAAGCACACGGCCAAGAAAACACTGTGGTATCGCAACTTTTACTTAAGTAAGGGATCTGAGTACTTTTTCCACCACTGTGTGAGGCAAAGCATTGTGATCCATTTCAGAGGTGCTAAAGTAGCCCACACTTCAAGCTGCTGGTATCAGCTTGATGTTTTCAGTCTCCCGCAGGAAGATATGACGTCTCCCACTGAGTGTGCGAATTAGTCGAGCCAATGTTGACATAGCTGTTGGCTGCTTCAGGAAAGAGCCAGATACAACACTCCTGTCTTTTAGAAAGCCACCAGAACATTTGATCAGCAGTCAAATCAGTACAGGCCAGGCATTTATTGAGGTGAGCACTGAAGCCTTGCACCTGAGAGTGTGTCAACACAATTTGAGCACACTTTCTAACTAAACACCTTCTAATAACAAACCAAGCTGCACTAAAATCTTTAATCTTTTCTCAAATGAACAGGGCGGAGAGGCAGCAGGACAGAGGTTAAACGGGGTCAATGAGTAAAGGTTTGGGAAGAAAGAGAGAAAGAAATACAGAGAACAGACGACAATAAAAGCAAAAAGAAAAAAAATATGAGAATAGAGGAAGCAATGTTGCAAAGGACGGAGAGATAAAAGAATTTAATGGCCAAAGACAGAGGCAATCAACATGGCAGGAGGATGTTAGAGACAATGTGTGTGACCAGGAGGGTTCATTTTATTACTTAACAAGCTACACTAGCTTCCCAATGTGCCTAGATGTAAATATTTTAATTTGTCATTTAAAAAAATACAGGACTGTAAAATCTGAATTACCATTGGAACAATGCAGTAGTATAGCTAAGGCTGGCAAAGTTTATCTGATGAATACAGAGCAAACTCTGACAGAGCTGAGTCTTACAAGATGAGTATAACATCTTACATTTACCACTGTACAAAAGCACTCATTTTAACCACATACCAACATAGCTAAATAATACAATTTCCAGGAGTCTAAGGTAACATTTTTTATAGAGTTTTCTATCAAATGAATACTTGCAATAACAAAATAATTCATTTTACAATGATATAGCAGAAAAAAGCAATTGTCACATTTCTGAAGCAAAAAGATGCATCAGTTTTATATATGTTTTATAAATTGCTAAATCATTTTTGTCAGTGGACTACTATTCAATTCAGTGGCAAATAATTTCAGCCCTGAAAAGCCATTGTTTCATCCACCCATCCACTATCTATACCACTTATCTTGTAGAAGGCTGCAGGGGACTAGTAGCCTATTTCAGCTGACAGTGGTCAAGAGGCAGTCTACCACAGGGCAGACACATAGAGACAGGCTGCATTAATAATTATGGGAGTAATATTCTTGTCCTTGATTTCTTGACTATATCTTGTCTTGTTCTTAGTCTCAGAGACTAATTGTGGGAGGATCATTCTTGTTCATGATTGTCTCTCAAATATTATATTCTGTTTGGTTTTAGGTACTTTGGAATTTGTTTCTCAAGATCCAGTATGTGTGTGGTGTTTGTTCTTATGGCGTTTTGTTGCTGCTCACTTTTGCTACTGGAACACAGAACCATCCCCATTGTGGGATCAATAAAATCCTACCTACCTACCAAACATTCACACCAATCTAACTGTGGGAGGACGCCGGAGTACCTGGACAAAATCCGCGCAGGCACGGGGTCAACATGCAATCTCAAGTCCACACAGAAAGGCCACAGCTGCCTGAGGTTTGAAACCCAAACCTTGTTGCTGTGAGACAACAGTGCTAACCGCTGCAGCGCTGTGCTGCCCTCAGTCACTGTTTATCTTTAGTAACATCAGTGAGCCAGTCCAGTGGTTGTACAAGCATTACCTTATTCACTGGTACTTTTTTGAATAGTTTGGCACCTACATATTGGTAAAGTACATATAACAATTTTTTGGTCTCAAAAATAATTTTACTTACAAAAGAGGGGGCTCAGCAGAAAAAGTTCAGAAACCACTGGGCCAGTCCTACTTAGATGTCACATCTAACTTACAGTGTGAACAATCAAGTTTTAATTTTAACTAAAAAGGGTTGGGGGCAGTGAAATAGATGCAGCAAACACCAAAATAAGGCAGGGTTTTGGCTCAAAGCTTTCACAAAGAGATATGGTCGGAAGAAAAAGACTGGGAGAGATTGTGACACCGTCAGAGCGACATGGAGACTGACTCAGAGAAAAAGCCAGAGCACACAGCAGCGCACAGAAGGGGAGGAATGAAAGAAACGCTGTCCATGCAGTAAACCGGCTGACTCACCCCTATTCTTTCAGCTCCGGTCAGCTGCCGCTAATTCAACCTATTCAAAGCTGGCTTACGGTAACAAGGCAGTCTGGGAGATAACGGTGGAAACCACAGGGAGGTTTAGCCCCCCTCTTCCACCTCTCTTCCTCCGTTCCACTGCTACTTTCCAGCCATCATAACCCCTTCTCCACTGTCACTTCCCAGCTCCGAAAGCTGTGTGTACAACTCGCCACTGTGCTTAATCTTCAGTGAATGATCACTGATTGATGATTCATTAACATTTACTACACTAGTTGTTGAGACAACAGCAAAAAGCTTCACTGTACCTTTCTCTGTTCTGAGGCCTATCCCTATCTGAAGCGCACTGCATGTAGACTACCCACTCCAATTTGTATGGCAGTGGGTGCAGCCAGACCTGAGAATCTCTTCTGACTGTTACCATGGAAATGCCAGTTTGGCCAAAACAAAGGCGGAAGAGAAAATAAGCTGCCTCAGATGAGAAGCCCCTGGCAAAGATCTGACCGTCAAATCTGGCTAATGTCATGTCTCTCTCATCTATACACTGGAAATGTTTATCCCCAAGCAAAAACTGATTAAGAGAAATATAGGAACTGACCTGACAAATTGCAACAAAGGGGAGGGACTTGATTAGATTCAAACTATAAGGGTGTATGTGCTCTTTTTGATAAGATCCGTGAGATGGTGCCAGAGCCTCTGGCCCTAACATAAAAACAGCATTGTTTATCTGTGCCTGGTACTTTGAGAAAGACAGGGAGACATCTCATACCAAAAGACATGCTGAGAGCTACTCAAGTGAAACGTGATCACCCATATGAACGATTAATGTCCTCATAAACTCTCTGAGAAACACAAGATCAGATAAAGTGAAAATCCGCACGCACAATGATTCACAACACATGACTGTACAAACATAATTCACCCAAAGGCCACTGGCAATCATACTGCAAGTCCATTACGCTTGTTACCTGGTCATCTCAACAAAAATATATATATTAGTAATGATATTTTTCCAACACACTATATATCCTGATGTGATGAATGGAGGCAATTTCAATTTTTTTGTTGCTGTGATCTACTAGTATGCACAGCATTAAAAAAAACCTCTTCAGGCATGTAAAAAATAAAAGTAATGACAAGTGCGGCCACATTTTCATAGTACTGAAAGTTGATAAATTATAATTGTGACTTTTGGCTTTAAGCTAAGAGTTGTAAAAAAAAACTTCAAAGAAATAAACAAGGATACAAAGGTTGTCTTTCATTTTGCTTGCTCTGTCTCTCTCACACTGTAAAAACCTTAGTTGGTCCTTAGTTGGGGTGTTTGTTTTTAAATTATCACTTTAAGATAATGTGATCCTGTTTTCTATCTTTATCTTGGGTGAGATATAATGCTGCTGTCACTGTTTAAAAGGCTTCTGGTTTGGGCCACACAAGGTCTCTGTCTGTTTTTAAGTCTTTTATCTTCCTGAAAAATCTGCCACACTGGCACATTAACACTTGAGCTGCAGTAAAACCAAGTGAAAACACACATACACCTACGGAGAGGCAACCACCATCCAAAGATTTACAAAACAAATAACAGGTTTATTAATCTAACACTGAGAGATTAAATCTAAAGATTAAATATAATTTTCTTCAAATTGCAAAGTCTTCCAAACAGAAATGAATAAATTCAAACAAGCAATCCGACCCTTTCAACAGCCAATTTGTTCGTTGTTCACAGGGTTTTATGGCTAAATTTGTAACAAAATCACTTGAATGTGACTGAAATATAAATACTGTCTTTTGAGTCCAGGCCACGGAGGCTGGTGATAAACAATGGAGAACAGGTGACAGGAACAGGTCCGACTGCATCACAGCCAGCAATCCTGCTCAGCAGGCCCGTAGGGGCCAGGAACACATGGCCATATAAGGGAGAACAGCCTTTAAAGGTGGGTGTGGTGAAAGTGACATGGAACAATGACTTTGTTTACCTGAAAAAAGACCAACAAAAAGCACACGTACTTCCAGTTTCTCCCAGCACCAGCAAAACCAGTTCTATGGCAAACACCGATTGCACTAAAGATGACAGATGATAATGGGTGTGAAAAAAGTAACAGAAATCCCTCTGAGAATCTTAAACAGATTGGTCATTCTTGCTTACTCCAAGGTGACAATGTGAGCAAATAATAGCCACCAGGTATCTTTATCTTCACATTAATTACTGCAAAAAAACAAACAAACACACACACACACACACAAAAACACAACTAGGAACAAACTGAAACCACAGGGCTAAATTTACACTTTTACAAAATTTTCTGTGTAAAGTCAACAGCCACCGGGGATTTTACCAAAGCTGCTGGATGTGGTCAGCAATAACTAACTATGGGGTATCAAAACTAGGACTTGTACAAAATGTACGTACTGTATCACCATGCAAAGAATTCAACTAGCAGTGTCTAAATGCTAAATTAATCAACCAAATATCCTGAGAAATGACAGTCATGGGAAAGTGCATTAATATTGTGAATATATATACAAACACAACACCTGAATTAGATTTTCTCTAAATGATATTACATAATTTGTAGTTACTTGATGTAATGATATAAAACTTAAAAGTAAATTGATCATTTAATCGCCCAGCCCTACTCTTGATAAACTATCAAACACACACTTTTTTTTATCCACTGAAAGGCCTAGAATCTGCTTCCACCACTTTAAACCTCAGTAAAAAGGATATAAAATTATGGAATGTCAGTCATTAAATTTAACATTTGTGCAGAGCTCTCTGAAAAAATTCCTTTTTATGTGACAGCTGAATTCTGCAGCATTTATAGTACCTTTCAACTTTCATTAACTTCCCACAGTCCTCGGTTCACTTCAGTCTTCATTAGAGGACCCTCTCTACCAAGCTCTACTTTCATTCTGTCTTTTACTCCAAATAGATGGGAGTTTATCTTTCAGATGAACTATTTAAAGTAGAACATGCATTGAAATATTAATGTATTTAATTAAATGTTTCCTAAGAAATGCCCTGAATATTTCATTCGCATAATGGGATCCATTAAAAGCCTCCTGTAACACCTGCAGGTTGGTGGCAGTGTGTGTGATGCCGACCTTGAGCTATTGTATTTTTAATTAAGTGCATATGTGTGTTTGTGTGTCTACACTGGCAAGGGAGTTGGAATATGGACAAAGACGCACACACACATTTTGTTTTCATTCCTTGTGGGGACTTTACATTGACTTATATTCATTTCCTGTAGACTTATCCTAACCTTAACCATAACCACTATTTGCCTAACACCTAACCGTAACCTAACACCTAACCTTAAACCATTTTGCCACCCTAAAATTTACTGAATCACAGAATTTTATTCACTGAAATCACTGAATTTGAGTCCCCACAACATCAGCGTGTTAACAGGTTTCGGTCCCCATATTGCAAATAATACCAAGGCACACACACACACACACACACATATACACATACACAATACATTCCTGACCTAAAACACAATCACAGTTTGGGAAGCTAAAAAAGAAAAAAGAGAGGGAGCCAGCAAGGGCACCCCTGTCTGCTCGTGTCAAACAGAGAGGACTCTACAAGCTCATCCTGAAAACTCTTCCGCCTGCTGTCACATGTGCACATACTCGCATAGAAAGGGCACGAGAAGGACATGAAGAGGACAGGAGGTGGTCAGCAGGGTGCAGGAGCTGAGCATGAATCAATCAGTGGGCTAATGTTGCTGCTGCTTATGGATCTTATCTGTCATTCTTTTTCTCTCTGTGAAACTGCTACTCATTACCCTGCACATAAATGATGTGCAGGTCAGTCCAGACTTTTGCAGTCACTCACATAATGGTCAACAGTGTTCCTACTAGAGAGGTTTATATTTTCAGCTGTGTGATGGTTTTTAATTTGATTAAAGCAGATTTAAAGCCAGGGTTGTAACATTCTGTGCCGATTCTGAACCTGATAAGATTTATGTATAAGGAGTGTGGGAATCCTCTAGCAGCATTTAGTCTTTCAACAACATTCAACAATTTCTGGTTTATTTTTATGTCTGGGAAGGCTGTGGATGAATCAGAAGTCATTTCAAAAGGGCTACACAACATATTAATTTAGAAATACACTACAAGCAGACCAGGACTACTATGTTGTAGTGACTGTTTGGCAGTAGATGTGCACTAACATACTGAAAGACAGAAAACCCCTCCTCGCTCTGTCATTTTATATGTTTTACTTGAGTCTTTTTCTATTAATTTGCTTCAGTGAACTTCTAAAGAGATCAGACAAAGTGCCAGAGAGAAACGTGGAGACTGGAGTCTGGAGTATATCATTAGAAACACACACTTTTTTCCTCACAGATAATTAGTCAATAACAGCAGCACACAGACTGTGGAGTGGAGCGACTGACTTTACCTCCTGTTAATAAAGCCTTTAACATGATTGATCAGCACATCTGCAGGGTATTTTTATTTATCATAACACATGAAAGCAGCTCATGAGCTATTTTATGTGTCTGTGTATAACTGTTGTATGTGCATGGAATGCTGCTATGTGCATTTTGAGAGGCCTCCTTTTGGCCAGCTGCCAGTTGGCAGGCGGTGAGAGGGGCACTCTGCCCAATCCTCGGTCCTCTGAGCAGGAATCTTCTTATTAAGTGTGACATAACATTCCACTTCCGTGTCCAAACTCTCCCAGACCCCAGTGGCGGAGCCTGTCACCCTCCAAACAGTAACACCTTTTTTTGTGTGTGTGTGAGGCATAATTAAGAGTAAAAAAAGAGAACCTAACTTTATCACACGTCGTAGTAAATTTATTATATCATATATAATGCCAGTTTCCAGCTTTTACTGTTACTTTCATCAGTGTAAAATGTGTCAGTGTATAGTTTTTACATTAACTTCATGCTAACTAGCTAGCTAACGTTACACTGCAAGGCAGTAAAAAGAGTACACTTTTAGAAGCTTTATGTTTATTAATAATACTGTTAATTATCTAATCAACTGTAGCCATTTATTTTTCCCAGTGCAAGGAATGCGGTAAAATGACAGCTGACTCATGATTTTTGATTCAGATCTATTGAAACAATGGGGAAAACAAACACTGTGGTATATAGAGAAGAGGAGAAACAGAATGTTACATCACCACTTAACAAGCAGACACGAGCTTTGGGACATCCTTCAAGATGGTGGACCGGAACGAATTCCCGGGTTGATTGAGGAATGACCAGATAAGGGGATGTACCCTGTGCTCGTAGTGGTACACCAGGCTCAAATACACTCTACGGAGCACTTATGGGTCATTGTTGCAAGGTCTGAGATCTCGTAAAAGTTTTTTTTTCATCTCAATACATATAGCAGCACAAACCTCACCAAAGAATCCAAATTACATCTCTGAAGGTCTAACAGAGTTAAAGGGGATGGTGAGTGACAGCAGTTGAGAAGGCCTAATCAGTCATTCACCTCTCACTAGCCGATAAATCGAGACATTACGCCTGGAAAGAGGCTTAAAAAAAAGCAGGGAAACTGAATAATGGATGAAGCTGTGGCTAGAAAGAGAAGGCAGAAATATATGTTGAGAAATAGTTCAAAAAGCTAAGATTGCCATCAAAACTGAGGTGGGACCTCCTGTGTTAAAATCCTTCCACTTTATCCAAACTGTTTCACACTGATAACAGACAGAAACTCTCATAACATTGATGGTTTATGCCTTACTTACATTTGAAGGTCATGTAATAAGTGTTGCACAGTGCGCAGGTTTTGTGAAGGCCTTAACCCATCAACAAAAACCAACACAGCAACAACATGTGTTATGATTTCTTTTCCATTTCTGCAACAGTAGCTTTCTTTGAGAAACATAAAAAAAGTCACCAAGAACTCCACATCCACTCTCCTTCTCTGTCAGGAGGAATTTGTGGCATCTCAAAAATGCTACTTTCAATTAAAATCAGGTTGCTGGCTGAGAAGAGGTGTGGAGTGGTGGTTGTGGCAGGTGTTATGATGCTTTGATGTAACCTGTGTGACACTGAGAGCAAAGGCAGCAACACATGAAGCCAACGTCACAGAACTAGCAGCAACGTAGGGAGACTGCTGTATCGCCTCATGTTGCCTTTGTCTGGACTAGCTGGGTTGAAAAAGAGACACTTGAACTCACCGCACAGACTATAGCCGACAGCCAACTAGCACGTACATCCTGCACATGCATGAGAGAAATAGCTCCCCCTCCCTGCAGGTGGCAGTATCTGTAGTCGCCTTTCAGAAAGGCAAAGAATACAAGTCAAGATCAAGATCAAAGATTTTGCTTGTCAATTCACTATATGTGCCGGACATACAGAAAATCAAAATACTGTTTCTCTCTCACCTAGCATTGAATGCCATCCCATTTAGGAAACTAAAATAGAATATAAGTAGAGTAAAAATAGAATAAAAAGAATAAGAAAACTAAATCAAAGTGATTAGGATAAAACTGAACGGTACAACCTAATAGGCTATGACTCAAACCATGTACAAACAGTGATAGTAGTGCTAATAATAACCAGAGGGTTGTGAGATTGAGATGCACATGGACAGTAGTGGAAATGACCAACAGCAGCAGATATGATGGTAAAAACAGTCAGCAGCAGATTTAGATGTAATACTGTATAACATGAAGGAGGAACGTACTGGGTTTGTGCACAACAGCAGAGGTAGTCAGACAGAGAGCAGCATAAACAAAGCAGCTCTCATTCAGCACAGCTGCTGTTTATAGCAGCTTCTAATCGAGAATGTGTCTGATAAGAAGTTGCAAATGGCGCTGGCGTTCTCTACCCTTGATCTTCTGGTTGTGAAATAAGAAAGGAGGTTGTGGAGGCAAAATGAAAGAGAAACAACACCAAATGGATACTACAGTAAAAGGGTTCCAGGTTTGTTGCACTTCAAACTGATGAAAAAAAAAAATCTACGACATGGAACCAATGTATCACAAGTCATAATATTTTGTCACCTAAAAAGAGGACTTAAAGCTAATGCAACATTGTAGAAGTACTGTCAATTTAACAACAGCTTAGCTTGTAGGCTACAGTTGTTTGCCAACTAGCCCAAGTATTTATCATACCAAGTTTCCAGCCCCAGCTCCCCTGAAGTGAAGCCACTTTAAGTTGATCTGTTGTTTTAGGTAGATATTATAATGCTGATTTGTGCACAAGTGATCAATTTCTAATAAGCTTGTTATAATAAGTTATTTGATCATATAAAAAGGGAGTAATTCGAATGACTTACAGTTTTGATTGGTGGCCTATGGTTTGGACAAGCAAATGTTTATTTTGTT
>NW_018127988.1:1094175-1106792 GCF_001952655.1 Monopterus albus | reverse complement strand
CCTAATCTGACATACAGTAATTGCTGTCTCAAAAGACAAACGCTGAATATGCCAGTCCTGGCATTAGTTGGTCTCTTGTTAATCAAATACTAAGACTACTAATTCTGTAGTATCAATGAAATAAAGTTTGCTTACTGAGTTCTGACTGAGTTCAAAACTGTTTTAAAAATCTAAAATTCTCTGAAGTGCAAAACTATTAACAAGCACTGTTTGACTCCCACTCAACAACTTTACTCTCTGGGATAAATACCTTCTGTCAGGTCCGCTCGGCGCGACCTGCCTCTCTTCTGCCTTTCTCTCTCCTGCTCGCTCTTTTTGCAGGATCAGCGCCTCAGCTGTGTTGCATTTTGTAATTAGTGACTTGTGGGTTGTCGCGCATTACTGTAATCACCCTCCTACCTTATTTATACCTCTGGCAGATGCGCCGCCATTGCCGGAGCATTAACGTGCATACGCTGTAACAGCCCTATAGTCGTGGTATGTAAATGGTAAATGGACTGTATTTTTGTATTTGTACGTCTTTTTTTTTTCCCCGCTGACAGTTCCTGTGCTGTGGATCGCATTTTGTACATTGGTTATATGTTAAGTGTTATACGTCCACTCTGACAGTTCCTGTGCTGTGGATTTCCCTTTTCGTCCGCCTGTCCCCTTGGTTAGCTTGTCTATTCCCCTGTCCGACCTGTTCCTCCCACTCTCCTGTTTTTTTTTTTGCCATTAGCCTGTCTTCTCCCCTGGTCGTCCTGTTCTCCTCAGCCGTATTTACTCAGCCCTGGTTGTATGTGTTCTTCGACTCTGTTCCTTTTTGTGATTCCCCCACCATTAAAACCACCATTTTTACTAGCACCTGGGTCAGCAGTCTTGAGTCCTACCTCAGTTCTCCCTCACCCTCCTGGTGAGGGAGACTAACCATAACACCTTTAATAAGAAATTGAATTACTTATTATACTTGAACTATTTATGGAACTTTTGCACCACTTCTTTCCAAATGAATGTTAGTGGCATTCTGCAACAGCAGTTATTTACTTGAATTCTTTTTTTAATTTTAGATTTTCTGCACTGTCTCAAAAACACCTCTTCATGGTTGTATGCTCATTGAAAAGGCCAGTCTGTCAAAAATATTGTTCTAATTCTTTCACAGCTTTTGTTAAGATGCAGAGCCAAATATTTTTTGTTTTTTTGTTTTTTTTTAATGGAACAGAATGATTTTCTTGTTTGCTTAAAGATAAGGAAGTGAGTGTTATATCTGAGAATTAATGCCCTTTTGACTGACACTGACAAGGAGCTGTCTGATCAAGGGCCCATCATCCTCTGCCTGATTCATCTCATTCATCTGCTCTCAGCCCTCTGAAGAACATGAAACCAAAGTGAAGAGCGATCAGACTCACTTTTCCTGGCCCTGTTGATAAGAGGGCTCGCTTGCTTTACCACATCCACTGACACAGTATCTAAGTCTTTACAACTGGCTCCAGGGCCAAGGGATTTTTCCTCTTCCTCCCTCCAAAGTCAAACCTCCTGGGGCTGAAAGGCCGACCACTATGACATTTAAAGTGGAATAATGCATACGTAATTCTTTTGCACTGCACTGGCTGACTTCCCATCCCACTACTGTCCATATGGCGAGACGGATGAGTTTTTAAATGCACTTGCTCTAAATCCCACTCATGGCCTAAGGCAAAATTTAACTACTCTCTATGGGTTCACTCAGTGAACACTGGAAATTTATGTGAGCTTGTTGGTTTGAGCCTTTTTTTTCCCACCAGACAAAACAGGATAGTTTAGCCAGTCCTCATATTTGAGATCTGCTCAGCCCTAAGGGGAGAATGTAATGCACCAGTTCTGAGTGTGATTCTGACCTTTAATATCATATAATCTGCCACGGCTCACAGGCTCTGACAGCTATGTTTTGCACTGCAACTAGTAGGTCAAGAAAAAGCCTCTCTTACTTTTGTAGCTAAAGCTTTTCTTCCCTAATACTTGCTGGAAGACAAAAGTAATATGCAAGCCAATGAAATGATAATCTGCTCTTTTCAGCACGTGCTTGTTTTTCTTATATATTTAAATACCTATTTTTACACTGTTTATCTATCATCAACGGTGAGAAAAGAATAACGATAATGTGAGATGTGTGGTTTTCTATGAGCCAGTAAGGAATGCTGCTGCTGTTGTGCTAGCGAAGAGAGTGGGAAACCAAGCGAGTTTAGCAAGATCCAACTGAAAGGAGGATTAACATTACTGAGCTGCCTTTCTGTGTTCACAGTGTTATGTTGCATAATGTTACTTGGGTGATGCTGTTTGACTGGTCACACTGCTCATACAGCAGGTATGCTGCACAAACAAGGTTTGTAACTCTGCTGGGCTCTTCTGCATGTCGCACTATAACACAAGGTGATTACAATGTCTTGCATAATGCACTACACCAGACGTTAGCTCATACACATTTTATACAAATACAATGTTATATGGTCCAAACAGGTTTTGCAATAAATTCCAGGCTTGTGGCGCTTACAGGGTTTTTGATTTACACTGCATCAATGAGGATTTTAATTCTGTGGTCATTTCGAAGGCTGTAGCAAGTGTGAGGATGTAATTGACTGTATTATGTTGTTTCTGACATTCTAACCTACATTTATGTAGATGTTATTCTGTGCAAAGGGACCCTAAAAGGTTGGCTGTGTCTTTGAGCCTAGCTAACGGGAGTCCAAATAAATCAATAAATCCATCCATCATTTTCTAAACCACTTAGCCTGTTTATGCTTGGAAGCAGGCTGACACCTACAACATCCCCCGAACGCACTGCATTGAGAAGCAGGGCCTGAAGCCTGAACTGGTCATGGCCTATCACAGTTTAGACTGGTAGTCACATCTACAGTATACCCATGCTCACACCTTGGGACAATTTATAATGCTCTGTTCACCTACAATGCTGTTTATGTCACTTGACTTTTTGAAAAAAGCACCTACATAGGCACACAGTGCTAAATCAATAAATGCAGTCTACTGTATATCCACATGGATTTGCAGTTCACAGACGAATGTGTTACCAACACATACAAAAAATTTACATATATAAACACAGAGCTTACATCATCTATTAAATGCCACAATGCTGGAGCCAGTCCCAGAGAATATATCATGACAAGAATAAACATCATGAGGCTGTCGAAATGTGACAGAGGCAGGTGATGCAGAGGTTGTAAGAAAAAAAGAGCTGTTTTCCCAAAGAGGTTACATAAATTGTTTTATATTATACAACATAAAACACAGACAAAGTACAGTATGACAAAGGTGTCCTCAGTAGGGTAAAGATGACTGTACACCTCATCTCATTTTGTTAGTTTAGCCTGCTCCACAATCAAAAGTCAATGTAGGATAAACTGTGGGCCGAGGCACTGTTCACTACATGTCTGTACAACTGATAGGGAAATGTTGATACTGTTAGGTATCAACAGCTCAGCATGACCTTTATCATCCTACCCTAACTGCCTGTTACCCAGACTCCAGTGACAGACAAAGCAATCAAAGTCACTTTCCTTCCGCCATCTCCCACTCAGCTCAGCCACCACTTCATCTCACTTTCTGTCTGTCCTTCTGCCCTGCCAACAGACATCAATTATCATCTGACTTGCAAAGGTTATGCGGAAGGATTTATAGTCTTTATTCTCTCCTTGTTCAGCTTATCATTTACAAAGTTTTCTATGTAATTCTACATAGGAAAACATGTTTCTAGAGCAAGGGAGACATTAATTAGGTGATGATTCAACATAACTCATTGTAATTCTTAGGATTATTAGTGAAGTGTGTTACAGTAAGAGCTAGCGTGACTGCTGCCTCAAATGAATGGGTCCCATCTCATGTGAACATCTGCTGTGTGAAAGGCTTGTTGGGATGATTTTACAAGTTTACTACAAGCTATATAGGGATGTGAGAGTCATGTAGTTAACGTCAGGGATTTATTAATTAACTAAATGTTCAAAGTTTACTCACTAATCCCAGAGCATTAGATGAGTACAGCTTTGAGACAACTAAGATGTGGATTTCTGTAAGAAATGAATACTGCCCAATTTCAGCTCACTATATGCATGTGTGTATTAGTTTGTGTGTTTATGCTTGGTTATGTGCGGTTGTGTTAAAATGTTTTGAAAATGTTTTGTACACAGATGAGGACACCGGATTTTCTAAACCCATACAGGAGCATGTGCTGTAATCTCCAAAGCTGGATTGCCAAGATTTTCATAACACATCAGCTGTGTAAGCATGAACGCACTGCGCTACATGAATGAAATCAATTATGGTATAGGAGAGCATTTCATTTCACAAACTCAGACGCGTTCCCTCCTGGTGTGAAAAAGCCAGTGATTTTCTCATAATAGCAGCGGAGGAAAAGCCGGCTTTGTGATTCACTGGCAGCGTAATGAGAGCTACAGCCCTAAGCTCTTTATGTAGTAGAAAGGCTGCCTCTATTAGTGCTGCTGTCAGAGAAGGGGAGCTGGGTACTGGGTGGCAGCACGGTCACAATTACTAATAGGAGCAAAGGTGAGGCCTGGTGAGGCCCAGAGTGGAGCCATAACCAGCAGCGCTGCTGCCAAACTCCAGGCCAAACGGGAGAAACAGGGTGATACTTAGTGAATGTAATTAAACACACAGGGTTTGTTAAAGCAGAAGTTGATCACAGCAGGTCTTCATACTCAATATAAATGTCATTATATGCACAAAAAGACGCACACTCAAAAAATTACACATTCAATAACGTCATCTATTATACTATATGTGCAAGTTTAAGTGATCTAAACATCCATGAAATTAAAGAGGTGTAAGTACTGGAAAACCCCTGCCCTACTACAGCTAAAGATCAGTAATCACTGATGGAGCTGAAATTCATAAAAACAAAAAAGTAAATAAAAGTGCACAGAAATAAATCTGTCCAGAGCTGGCAGAGGTATGTACATGCCAAGAATAATTTTTTAATAAAATACACATTAGAAATATCCTTCACACTACCCATTTCCTATGCTGTATTGTGTGTGGGATCAGGGTATGAAACGTAACGAGACGATTTTGTTTGCATGGTCACATGCAACTCCACTATACATCCATATATCAACTTAGATTACAGTACAAAGAAATTGTTGGGGGGGGGATCCATCCCTGGATTTCCATACAACCTCAGTGGGCCAAGTGGAGGATGACCCAAAGCAGCAGATTATTATTTCTGCTTCGAAATCACTGATGCAGTAAATAAAAAAAGTGAGTTTTTGAAATGTGACTGGTTGGACAATGTTTAAATGGTTGTAAATTCTATAAAGCCTATGTATTATTAATGTTGCTGCCGTATAATAACACTGTATAAATACTGATGTATGTATTCAAGCTTAATAGCATTATCCACACACTGCTTTTCAAATATATATTCAGCTAGGTCTCTTTCCAAGTTCTTAATGGCTGAGCGCACCCCTCAGAAGTTATTATTATGTATTAAGAGAGTAGCTTGTCTGGGGCAGCTCAAGGACTCAAACTGTGTCCGTGACCTGCTCACATTTAATGACCAGAAGAAATGATAGTCAGTTGACAGCCAACATAAAAGCTGACTGCTGTTAGCAGGCACAGATCAATATAATTCCACTTATTGAAATTAGCTCTGCCATGAGCTTATTCTGCTGAACAAATTATTTAAGGTTTGTTCAAGTTGTCAAGAAAATTAGCTCAGAAAAAAAAAACTTTGTTGTTGCCATTGAAGAAAGTGATAAAAAAGACACAGGAGCTTTGTGTGTCTGTGTGTGTGTGGGTATGACAGATAGAGAGGAGAGGACACACATGATGAGACTCAAGAAGTGAGGATTTTCACCTACAAAGTTAAGCTATCATTATAAAGTGGTCTTGAACTATCAAAACAAGCAAATGAAAGCAGTCACAATACAATGCAGTCACTGATCACATTTAGTATTCTATACCAGTCACGGCAGCAGCAGTGATAAACCCCAACAGTGGGGACTCACCTTGGTGTTGGCTTTGGTCTTGCTGTTGCTGCTGCTACTGTTGCTGTTACTGTTGTGGCTGGGATTGGCATCTTCATGAATTCTGTCCAAAAGCCAGAGGAGGAACTCGAGGGCATCGTGCTGGGAGTTTCCCCGAAACTGAGAGCCGTATTTGGCCACTATGCTCTGAAGAGAGAGGAGGGACAACATCAGCAGTCTGTCACTCTGGATGATTTCAAAAGTCATTAAATACTGACATCCTTCCTGACAAAATGAGGTCATGATCACACGAAGCAAGGGAATTTGTCAGTTGTGAGTTAGTACTGGTTTTGGCTCAGGGACATTTCAATCTCATCATCACTAAATGCAGACTCATTTAAGAGCATCTGTCAGATATTATGTGGTTATTATAAGATTGCGTAATAAAATCTTTGGATGTTGCACTATGGAAATAAAATTGGAGCTTTTTACACTTTGGCTAAGTTTGCTGTATTCTTGCACAGGATTACAATTAAGAGTTAATTTATCAGTTAACTGATTTATCATTAGGTCTCTAAAATATTAAAAGGACAGGCATGATTTGTGCATACCCTCATGTGTATGTAGAGGGACTCAAGGAAAACTATGGAAATTTAAAAATTTCTGGTTCATAACATAAGGATTCTAAATTACCCATCATATATGACAAAGAAAAGAATCCAATCCTTAGATTTAAGAAGCACCTGCAAATAGTTGGCCCTCAAAGGCTTTTTATATTAAATTCAAATGCACCACTAAGGACAGAAAAATGTCCTTTTCCAAATACACTTTCAGCAGAGTTTAAATAACGTAGCTGTACTGCTATTTTTAGCTACATAACAGCTTCAGTAAACAAACTCAGACACACCGGTACTCCGCAGCCATTTGTTGTGCCCAATAATAACAACACCTTCACACACTGCTGATGACTCATGCAAAGGATCTGCATACCCTGACAGGTGCTACTAAAAAAAAAAACAACCTGTCTGTCTGTTCAATTCTGAGGAAGTCTCTGAGATGTGAGTGTACGAGCCAGACAGAGAACCACTGACGGCACTGATGCCACAGTGGGTGGCTATGCTTCTTCCTCTCTGTGTGTGACTGACAGGATCCACGCTCTGCTCTGCACCTCATTAAAAATCATCACATCATACCTGCAGTATCCCAGTATCTAAATATAAGCATGGCAGTGAGCCCCCCACCCCCCAACCTGACAGAGACAGCCCACTAATGAGCTTCATCACTATGAGGAGGCACTGACAGGGGATGGATGAATGAGGGACAGATGGAGAGAGGGGGGAGAGGCTGACTGAGTTCCAACAGATCTGCATGTGTTGTTCTGCCCGTCTATTCAATGCACAGCACAGTTGTAGATGGCAAAGAAATGAAAAGTGAGAAAGCAAAGGCAGCACAGTTTATCACAGGGGCAAAAATACAAAGGACAAGAGGGGGATGGAGAGTTTCCAAGGTTACAGGGACCTGGCAGTTATGAGGTTACGACTTCATCCAGAGGTGTTGGGAGGGGGGCAGGCCCCTGCTGCTTTCTCTCTGTTTGAGTACGTGTGTGTGTGTCACAGCTGGGGACAGCGGTTTTGCTCATCTCTTTGATACTTGTTTAGAGTGTTGTCTCTCAGAGCCACACAGCCTAAAATGCATTTTTTTAAAACTGGAAAAATGGTAAAGCCGCATTCCCAAGCATCAAGTTGTTTTTAATTGATTTTGTGCAAAGGGGGAAATAAGAGAAAGCAAACTGTTGAGCACGAGGAGGGCTGGAGATACAAAGAGAACAGCAGGTAGGCTGAAATGTTGAGTTATGCAGCAGACACTGCACTGTTCAAAGCCAACTTGAGTGCACCTCTGGTGGGATCTTAAGTGCTTGTTGAGTAACCACTTTAGAACTAGTCAAGGAGGTGGGAAGGAGCACAGAGCTTTTGGTAAGCACTGTTGATCGGTTTAGACCGGGCCATAAATTTCATAATCTGAAGCAGAAGGCCATTTGCCCTTTGATTTCATAAATTTTTGGAGGGTACAAAGGGCACTTGACTGGGCGCCAAGGCCAAGACAAATGACATGTGTACGTAGCTTATGTATACAGCCCGAGCAGTACAGTCACAAACTAGGGTTTGGTGTTCACGATATACATGACATCAAAAGAAATACATGATACAATTAGGATAGTAAATGGTGTAGGTCATTACAATTATCACAAAAATAACAGCATATCAATAAGTAGCCTACATATCAAAATGTAATGGCAAGAAAATACTTACACTCTGAATATATACTTCATCCCTAGAAAGTAATATGATCTAGGGAAGAAATTCCTAGTGAAGGACAAGACATATGGGTGTGTGGGGACAATAAAAATGTAAATGTCCCAGAATACATAATCAACATATATACAAAAATGATTTCAATAGAAATGATACATATAAAGGCCAAACATCAATAGATATAATAATATAGAAGAAAAATATCAAAAATCTTACTATTACTACTATAGCACCACCTTTATCTGCTTTTTGTATTGTTATATCAGAATTAAGTTCTAACTCCTTTAAAGCTTTTCTTTTTAGACAGCTTAAGTTGTCCTTAAACATATGGGGTCTCTTAGACAGTATTTCAAAATTTCTTTCTGCTATTAGCAGATAGAATAACTTTACGTATAAACTTAAATGCGTCCACGTTAAGGGATGGAGACGATTAGATGGAGAAAAGGTAAAACGCTTACTAAGAACAGAAATGTGACATTTAGATAAGAGAGCTGATGAAATATAAATGTGATGCACACTCTGAGCCGAAAACAGCACAGACGTAGTGAACATGAGGCACAGAGGTTCAACCAACAGTTTCTAAAAATGTTATGTTACCAAGTTAAAGAGTGAATAACCTTAAATTCTACAGCATATTATGCCAACTTACATGAACCACGGAAATTTTATGAGAACCTTCTCCCGCCCGGGTGAACAGCTTTACTAAGCATCGTTCTCCTTAATACATCCATAAACACACACGTATGTGAGTGACTGAACATGAACGATCATTACAGAGATCGCTCCTCAGATCTGATGAGGGCACACCAGCCACTGTGGCCGTGTGACTCCAACAGATATACAGGGCAGTACGGCCAGATGCCAGGGCAACGACAGCCATGGCCGCTTGGACGGCATGGAATTTATACCCTGGTTTAGACCAAGGATCTGATTCTGAGCCCACACCTGAGTGGACCCAACCCAGTGTGATGGGTTGAGGCAGAATTTCTCATAATTCTCTCCAACTTTAAGCAACCTTTGTTTCATTTATTGATTTTACTCATCACTAAATTCGAGCACATTAAACAAGGCTGTATAGACATAAAATGTCCTTACTTTATTTCAAATCAATTTCATAACTAGAGTTTGAATTTGACAGAATTATTCACTAGTTCACTTCATCAAAACACCAGAACATTTTAGAGACTGACTGGGTTTGGTCTCAACTCATTTCCCCCCCAGGAAATCCAAGTACAAATGAGAACAGAAGTACAAGGTTATATCTGAGGAGCTGGCCATTTCTTTTGATTTGATTGTCTCTCTTAGCAAAGAGAACAAAACAAAATAATCAAGGACTGGCGTTTGTTCCATAAACAAAGGAAGCAACAATGAAGAAGACCAGCTGAAGATAAGAGAATGACAAACATCATGACCTCCCAGCGCTCAGCAGAGGAAAGATGAACCGTGCCTCCAAACTGAGAAGTCAGTTGTCACTGTCCTATCTTAATACCTTTGTTTCAACTCACACCATTACCACCTTGTACACTCCCCACATCCACTCTCCTACTCTGTAAACAATGAGAGTTCGGAGTGCTGGCAGGCCAGGAATTAACTTTGACCATATATCAACCAAATGACCCTCCTTTCTCTCCCAAAAAAACCTGTTTACACTGTGTCACGTCATCACAGTCTGGCCTGTCAAAGTGACTAGACAGATACTGACAAATTAGGATAGGGCATAACCTTGAGAGGAACTGCTCGTGCTCTTCTTTTCCACATCACAAACACACCAGAACCCTCCAGGTGTGGCTGCATTGAAGCTGGATAAAATCTGTCACTCCTGGCTGCTCCATTTGCAGTTTCATTTTTCAATGGCCTGGTGTTGTCGGCTCACCTCTGCTGTTGGAACAGATTGGACGCAGGGCAGTCATCACTTACAACCTCCACTTATGCCACTCTCACTCTTCTTATGGTGTGTTCATCTGTCCCCTCTCTCTCACACACACAACCCCGCTACCCTCTTCAGTTTCTTTCCCTCTCTTTGTCTTTTTCCATCTCTATCATAGGATAAACATTCTCTCTCACAAATCAGCCCCAGCTGATCTCCACTCAGCACACCTACCCCTGGAAAACACACACACACACACACACAGATAAGCCTCTCTTCACAGTCTAACACCTGTCCCTCCCTGCACTTTCCTCCTAGCATCCTTCCAAGTCAGATTTCAGGCTCTTCCTTTATGTTTCATCATATTGGATTCACGTCCAGAACAACAAACGACAGGCTGATATTTACACGACCAATCTAGATGCTACATGTTGGAATCAGACCTACAGTTTCTTCACAAAGCTGAGAAGCTCAGAAATCCCTCAGTAATGGTGCCAGCGAGTAGGCACTGAACAAAGTCTGCGTGTTTGCAGATGCCCCCTGCAGATTTACAGGTGATCAGAAAGAAATAAGCAGGGATATGATATGGCAGCTCCTCGGGCTCCACTGAAACTGAAGCTACAACTGAGTGTACAGGAAGCTGTAATGTGGCATTCTGGCAAGAGCTGTATGCCATGCATCACACAACATACAAGCCATTTCCATGTAGGAACGTCATCCCTGACTATTCCCCATGAATCAGTGATGTCATTGATTTATTCCCATGGCTTCCTATACCTTGTCATTCAGGTTTGGTACATTCTGTAAATCACTGGAGGGATGATAAACCTGTATAGAAAATGGCCTCAAATTGTAGTGTTTACACAGATCCAGCACAGACACATTTCTCCTTGTGTTTCTTTATTGGCTTTGGTCACAGTGGTGTAGCTACTGTATAATGCAGTGTGGCTCACTGAGTCGCAGGGATGCGTGATGTTTCCAAACAAAATATATGGTGGCTCTGTCACAGTGCTTGTTAGTAGCCTAGCTTGTGTTATAAGTATGAGATGAAGTGTTTGAAGCATTATTACTACACATTCACCTCAACAGTGGAGACTTGGATCTTATCGCATGTCTGTGGCCAAGTCTATTTATCGTGTGCTTCAGACAAAAAGTAAAATCTTCTAGCCTCATAATGGTGACATGACACTGCTGAAATCTTGAAAAAGGTCCCCATCTGCTCTGCTGAAAAACTGCTGCAATCAAACTGAAATAAGATGCAGCCCCACTGTGCATATTCAGCACAGAGAGTCCAGGTGGTGCACATCCCCACTGATATGTGTGAGTGTTTATCTGTCTGTCCACAAACAATGTCCACATCTTGAGCATGAAGAGTGAGAGGTCCTTGAAGCAGAGCAGAGACAAGAAAAGACAAACAAACCATCAGTCTCACGGCCCTGCCTGGCTGTCACACACTTCCTGCAGCCCCAGAACAAACAAAACTACTTAAAGCACCAGGCTTCATCTTCTCCGGCTGAGCTCCCAGAGCTGCATTCTGTCAGGCGGAAAATGATGATTCCAGGCTCCTCACTACAACTTCTAAATGTAGTTACTGTATTATTAAATCCTTTAGGGTAGAATTTAAAGCAGTAGAAAGAACAAGCTTGATCTGTCCAGTTAAACTGATGTGGACTTTTGAGCAGACCAATAAAAAGACACTTCATTCCTCCAGATTTCATCAACACCAAATGTGTAGTGTGGCATTTAGGGCAAACTTTTAAATACCTTTAGCATTTTTGTAGCAGCTAAATCTGATTTTAAGGATCAGGAAACTGTAAATATCAGAGTACTACAAATACTCACTGTACTCTTTTTTGTCAACGGCTAAGAAAGTAAACTTGTTTTCCAGCACCAAGTCAAATGTGTCAGGAAGATGCACCAAACATTTATTTAAATGTCGACGTAATTCCCGGTTGTATCTTTGTAAAAAGCCTGAGGCCATTCTGGCACCTTCAGTTAAGGCTTTGTGACTTCTACTGACAGAGTCATAACCCCAATCCCAAAACAAAAAAGATAGAAAAAGTATTAGAGAAAAGTTTCATTTTTCACTTCTTTGCAAACAAAGGTCTCTCTTTAAGTGTGGATACGGGTAGTACTATTTATCAGTTGTTATAGTCGTATGTCCCTTTTGTTCAGACGAGGGGCGTCTTATGAAAATCACAAGAGAGCAAATAGTTTTGTTTATGTACAATCTCCCTATCTCCCTCCCACTTCCTCTTGCCCTCTGAGTGCACGCCACTGGCAGCGTCTCAGCAGGAGGCATCCTCCTTTTCTACACTTGCTACAGTAAACACCCTTCTACTGTTTCACCCTGGGATGAGCAGACAGACCCAAATCACTGTGTCAACGCAATGAGGCGAGGCAAGAAACAGGGAGTGAAGGACGATTTCTATTTTTTTTTTTTTTATTGCAGCCAGCAGTGATGAGAAGCACTAGAGCAAAACAGAG
>NW_018127988.1:1014797-1094146 GCF_001952655.1 Monopterus albus | reverse complement strand
AACACAGCACATTCAGACATTAAGTTCAAGGGCTAATAATATTTCCTTCTAGCAGATGGCCATTACATTTACCGAAATCAGCTTCCACATTTAGCCCAGTATAATATTTTATGTATATTAAGATTGAATTGCACATGCTGTGACAGTTAAATCACCTGTAAAAAAGGGAAATTGTGCTACCAAGGTCTAGCAGCAAAGTTAACAGAATATATGACGCTCTAGTGTAATGGCCCATCAGGAGAGTGAATGGACTTTTTTCATACATGTGGCGGTGTGTGAAAAGCTGCTGTCTTGAAATCAAGAGGATTTAAAGGTAAAATATCCTTTAAGTGAGGCAGAAAGTTTGAAAGCTGCTCTTTAAATCTTCCATGCATGCAGGTGCACAGCATTAATGAGAACACCATCCTCTTTGTATTTGTGAGCTATTTCAGATCAAAAAAGCATCAAGCTCTTTTCCTGTATTAGTCACTAACTTTTCCTTACAGCTTTGGAATAGAGTGCACTCTGTGTTATTAATGTTTGACTCCCAGTAACCCCACATGACAAAGTGGGAATGTGGCCAAACCACCTGAATACTGTAGCTGACTGTTGGTCAGGTGAGCGAAACGGAGACACTGCAGCCTGTGTGCATAATCAGTAACCACATGGCACGCACACTCAAAACCGTGGCAAGTTTAACTAACAATAATAAAATGCCAAGGCTGTGAGACAAAGAGCTGAGCTGTGTTTATGACTATACCTGCATAAATAATGGATGTCTCCTCCCCTAAAATACGCAAACATGACCTGAGCACCTTTATGCATAAATACAGGACACTCAGGTTGACTGTTGCAATGTAAGCTACATGTCATCAAGTGAACAGCTTACCTGTTGGTTCAAACATTTGTTCTGACAGTATAGACTGTAACTGGTGGTAACGCTGCTTACAAATCCCAGAAAACCATTCTGAAATACATGTACCAGCTGTGCTGAGAGGCATGTTGCCGAGTAGTAGAAGGGCACAGGATGCACGAGTAGCACTTTACGACTGTGTGCTGAGGGAAATAAACTAGCTAGTGCCTAGGAAGATTCCATGGGAGGAATGTGTATAATTACCTTGCCTGAAGATAATGGCATTTCTTTATCAATGGCTGGAGTAAATTGAGTAACCTACTGCCCCCTCTTCCTCCCCGTGTTATGTGTATGTCCACATCTCCTCCAAGTACCCACTGAGTGCGGCACACTCAACAAACAGGGAAGGATAATTATATTTTGAACAGAGAACCAGAAACCCACTGGTCCTCTTGTACTGGAATACTACCTGGTTGCATTTGATTTAAAAGGCCCAAGATTAGGCTTTTATTGTGCTTTAGTAGAGCACATCCTCATACAAATGTGCAGTTAATCAAATGGGTATTCAGACAATTTGTTGCGGCACAAATTGTGATCAGGTGCATTCTGTTTGTTTTCATTTCTCTTGAGATTTTTATAGCACTTAGTTGGAGTCCACCAATGCCAGACTGATTGAATTGATATTGATATATAGTTTAGAAAGGCACATATCTGTGTATGCATGTCAGGATGGGCAATAAGGGCCTTGGTCAGGGAGGTACCATGGACCCAAAAGTCACTCTAACAGAACTTCAGAAGTCCTCTACAGAGATGGGAGAACCTGCTGGAAGGACGACCATCTCAGCAGCTCTCCATTAATCAGGTCTTTATATGGTAGAGTAGATAGATGGAAGCCACTTTAAGTAGGCTTATGACAGTCCACTTAAAATGTCTAACCAACACCAGTAACTGCCCATCACCTGGGTCTCATCTTACTACGGGAATACATGTTTCTCAGTGGCAGGGACAGGGACTTGTCATAACTAGGACGAAAAAGATCACAATAAAAGGTGCAAGAATAAATGGTCTGACTGCTTTTGTAAATGAGATTTCAGAATTTCATATTTGATCAAATTGCAAAAAAAAAAAAAAAAGTTTCCAATGAGTATAGACAGATGGAAACAATTTTACACATTTAAAACCTACAACACAATACTGTGCACAAAAAGTGAATGGATGTGAACACTTACTCCAGCCACTCCACACGTAGCCTTGTGCATATTATAGTTGTCCCCTCAATAAAACAGCCTAGTTGGTCAAAATATCACTGTCCACTGAGGTACAACTATAGACATGACATAGATCTTGGCAAAAAAACAATCTCATAAATACGCCTCCTTTGCCCTCTCAGTCCTCACCTTGAAGTCCACAGACAGCTGCGGTGTGTACTCCAACGTCCACAGCGCGCGTACCAGCGAGGCCAGCTGCTCCGTCACCTCTCCCCTGGCTGTCTGCAGCCCCTCTCCTCTCATCTCCCCGTTCACCCTCCCGTGACACACATCCGACTTGTACTGCTCCAGCCCGAGGTACTCGGCCAGCAGGTCCGTGTTGCTGAGGCACTGAACCACGGCGTTCATGAAGCAGGTGTTGCCGTGGTTCTTAAGCCCCAGCACCCCGGGGGTCTTGTCGCCATAGCACCACGACAGTCTTTCTTTCACCGAACCGTACGAAGAGCTAACAGTTGAACTCTTTTTCACGGGTCCTTCTCTGGAAATCTGCGAAGAGTCGTCTTTGAAACCTCCCGAAGCGCTCTGCCCGAAACCACCGTCGTCGTCCTCTGCGTCCGGCGGTTCAACGTCGCCAAAGGGCACCAAAGTGCCCAAAGTTTTAAGGATCCTTCCCATGAAATTCCCAAAAGATCGCAGGGATTTCCTCCTAATAAACCTCCCAGATTTGTATTTCTTCTCTTTTCGCGTGGACGACTTGGGTTTCATTGGCTGTTTCCTTGCCTTGTTTTCCTTGCGTGTATCCATGGCTCTATTACTTAATAGCGCTGAGCGAAAAAGAAGCAGGCTGTGGAGTCGCACCTGTCTGCCAGACTGTCTACCCCTCCTCCTCCTCCTCCTTTCTCCTTCTCTCCACACACCTCAGCGTTGAGGTGGCACTAGCTCGATGGCAATAAGGCACATGCTGATTTTATTCCCATGACATCCCGGTAAATACGTTGCTGTCACCAGTCCGTGCGTTTGATAGGTGACGCTCTCTCCAGGACCTACACAGCCGAGCTGCTTCGCTCCTTCTATGTGGCAGGTTCAATTACACTTCCTCATCACGGATCGTGCGCCTGGCGGTCTTTCACTCTCTCACTATCGCTATTCCTCCTTCCCTCCCTCCTCTCCTGTCTGTGGAGCCACATGAACAAGTTTCTATTTGGCGAATCGTGTCTAATTCCCCCCCCCCCACACACACACACAAATTTAAATAACCTGGATTAAATGACCAATATAGCATATTTCGATGGTTTATCACAAAATAAGGTGGACACAGTGAACAGAAAGGTCTTTTCAGACAGTAACCCGCTGTTGCTGCATTGGCAAAGAGCATAAAACCTTACGTCTTGTTTATTACACCGGGAATAAGGAAGTTGGCTTTAAAAGGTGCAAGCAAGTAGCCTCAAACTGCCCCCTGTAGGACCAATTAGAACATCACCTGCCTTATCATGTTCAGAGGGTGTCAAAGAAAACAGTGGAATTTTTTAGATATCAGTTGATAATAAGAGTATGGACTCACTGAATACAGTGTGAACAATGATCCCCAAACGTCTCCACGACCACCTAAAAGACAAGTTCTAAATGTATCTACATAAACAGTCCCAAGGAATGAATTTTAGGGTCCTGTTTACTGATAAGTACATTCCTATTTCTGCTAAACATATTGTCCAGACTTGCTATAAAACACTCACATTTACAAAAAGATGTAAATAGCCTGGCTTTTGTCTCCGCTCACATTAATGCTGCTACTGCTGCTACACCCTGGAAGCTCCTCACGGTAAAATGGATGTTAAGAAGGATTTGGCCAGACACATTATGTGCTTTTCAATGGGGATCCAGCATCTTTTGTGCTATATTCACATTCTCATCATCTGAAGCTTCATTTCACAGCTCACCAGTACTAAACATTGAATTTAGTAGGCCAGATGTGCCAAGTTGTTGAACCATCCAAAGGTTCCAGAATTTCCTTGATCCTCTTATTCCAGCGTTGTTAAGAAACAACATGACACACCATCAATAAGAAATGCATTCGTTGTCAAACTGTGGCTCTGTGTGTTTCTTCTTCTTTTCACTCATACTGTTGTTGTCCTCACTTCATAAGCTGGGTAGAAAAGGGAAAAGACCCCATTTTACTAATCCAGGGAAGTTTTTACTGACATGGTTTATACTGCAGGTTTGTTCTTTTACTTTCAAGCAGGGGTGAGTTATTAATTATTTACAATATCCATTTGGAAGAAGAGTGAGGAGAATGGGTTCAAATTAGAGAAAGTCAGAGAGGCTTTCTGTTCCAGTATCCTTCAGGGAATCACTATTGATAGATGAGCTGAAAGCAGCTGTGTGGTTAAGCGACAAAGAATCTGGGTATCCTCCTTGTTTGTCCAGTAGCACAGGGATCGTATATCGGTAAAATATGCATGTAATGTACTGCATAACATAGCCATGCTTTTACATATTATGAATTTTATCACATTGAGATAGTTTATGTATGTGAAAAATACATAAGTTCTTGTACCTTGAAGTCTCTTCAGGTTCTGTGGGGAATGAGCACATGGGAGACTACATTGCTTAAGAGCTATGATCTTTTCACTTCCATATATAATGTATCTTGCTTAAAAGAACCAACTGTATACAGTCATAGTTACTTAACCCAAGTACATACAAATACATTCTGCAGTGTTAATCTAAGAATGTTGAATCTTCCTGGGAACATTAGTTAAATCAGGGCAAAGATTAAGGGTGAATTTTGGATAAATCTGAGTGTGGTGGTGTTGGGTTAAAAGTTTCTGAAGCTCCTAATTTCAAGAGACATCACATTAGGAGGACAAAGGGTGAGGGAACCTCCACCGGACAATGGCTCCATCTGCACTGGTGCTGATTAGGGTGCAGTTGTTGGAGCAGATCTTGATGCTGGTGATACTGCCACCGTGTGCTATCCCTATGTGGGTTACTACACCTTCCATGTAATCCCACACCTTCACTAGCTTGTCATCTCCACCTGAAAAGGTTAAAAATGATATCAATAAGAGACATTTGAGCACAGCATGTATATGTGAGAGTAAAAAAGCCTCATTAAAAATAAAACAAGAATGCAAAGGTACTATATTTATAAAAAATGTAATCAGCAATAAACAAAGTCCAAGTGAAAAATGAAGGTTATCTATACAAGTGTTCATTTCAATTCCTTTTTTGGTTGAATTAAATTGACAGGAAAATCACAGTGAGCCATAGCTACAAATGCAACAACCAGCAGATGTTAAATGGACCATACCTGTCACAAAGTGTTTGCCATCCTGGGAAATGTGCATGCCATTGATGGCCCCAGACTGCGAGCCCTCCAGTTCTCTGATGGCAGATCCGTCATACACGTCCCAGTAGGCAACCTGAGAAAGATATGAACACACAAGTTTGCAGGTATTATTCCTGGTTTTCTGCATAAAATGGTCATGAAATGTGAGCTGGTCCTCACCAAAGTCACCAGCATCAAAAACCAGGAAACTGCAAACAGTGCATTACATTTTCTCATGACTAAATACTTCTTTACTCTTTTGTGCTACAAAACCAAATCTATGTTATAAAGCAAGACAACAAGGAGAAAAGAACATGCATCATAAATGACAAATATAGTAGAGTTTTCAACGCTTTTGCAGTGTGAAATATAATATCCGTTGCTACCAGTTGGTGGACAGACAGCTGGCTCATTGTACAGATAATGAAAATGACAACATCTCTGTTGTTGTGCTATTGTTTTATTACATCATCTTACACATCCTGTACCATTTTCTGTTTTGTTAATATGCAATATGGGAAAGCAAACTATTACATTAACTGCTTAATTATTCTTAATCTCTATGGAAATGAGCAGGTCTATGGTTAGATTCTGTCACACACCACTACTGAAACCACACTGGCTGATATAAATGAGATTTAATCATCCGCAGTGCTTAACAGCTTTCAATGTATCAGGTCTCAGTTATTTATAGTGCAAGCAGCCAAAACAACAGTGCCACAAACAGATTAAGGGGTCTTTCTTATTATTTATACTGCATGACCAAAACAAAGGACCAAATGAACTGGATCATTAAAACCTGCCCTCTGAGGCATCTTGTATGAATGAGACCAAGTGTTAAAAGCACTACACACCAAAAATGCAATCTATATTCTGACTGTGATGCTGCTAAAAAGACTACATACAAGAGCTTAACATTTAGCTAAAATAAATGTATGCATATGCAGCATTATTGTCATAACTGTGCGTCTCAGGATAAAGCCAACATACGTATATGAAAATAGCCTAGGAGGCAGAATTTCATTTCTCTGCACGAGACCAATGCATTATAGGAGGAGAAATGTAATCTCCCCTAGATATATCAAATAATGTTGGTTATTATGGAATGAAAAAGGGACAAATACTTAGTAAAAAAAAAAAAAGATCTTTTTCGTAGTTTCGGAACAGGAGAGTGATTCTCAAAGCAATAAGCTGCCCTTTCAAGCCACACAAATACGTTTAATTCTACCGTGTTCTTCTGCCTCTGCTTGGCCTATTCAGATGGCTCACTGATATTAATATTTCCACAAAATAACTTTGCAAATGATAATTTAGGAAAACACAGCCACTTCCAGAGGGGAAAACGGTTCATTGTGAACACCAACTAGAAAGATCTGCAGTCATTTTTAAATCTTCTTATTTAACACAAATCTGAATGCAAGGCTTACAACTGTACAGATTATGCAAATGTAGTCAGCTGAGCTGTTTTTTGTGTTTACCAACATGAAGCCACTTAAGTTTCCAACAAACAGCAAACAAAAAAGTACCTCGAGCACTAAACTACTTCTCTGTCTATGAGAAATTAAAATAATGTGCATATACAGTGTTTATACAAAGTCACAGTGCAACACTCCTTCTTGTCCCCATGTCCTCTCTCATCACTTCCTTCTTGCCACCGTCACAACCTCGCCCTCCCTCCTCTCATTTCAGCAACTTATTAGAGTCCCACCTGTGTGAACTGTCTTGGCCCATCGGTGTTCTCTCTCTACCTCAGCCTGGGAAACCGGCCCACAGCCATGACGTGGACCACCAAGAAGTTAATTACATGCAGCAAACAGGTCTGAAACGTGACACCTGCTGTTGGGACTGCTCACCTTATATCCAGGAAAGACCTGAGTTCACAACCAGAAAGCAGTCACCTCAGCTCAAGACAACGAGCAACAGTTGTAAGACTGGTAATGTACATTTAATTAGATGTTTGCTAATCAAAACATTTACTGGAAAGCTTGTCATTCCTGAAACCTTACTTCGAGGTCGAGTCAGCACCATAATGTCTTTACTCAATGCACAATCAAAGCATGCAAAATCATCATCATCATCATCCCCCACAAATTCTATCTCATTATTACAACCTCTCCTTGACCCTCCCCTCCCCTTGTCCGTTGTTTCTCTCACTTCTACTAGTCTCTGAATGTCCTCACAGAGATGAAGGGTGGAGAGTATGGACAGGGGAGAGAGAGAGAGAGAGAGAGAGAGCATTGCTATTTGTTCTCCCAGACAGAGCGCCTGTGTCCTGGCATGAGCAGATGGTGGATCTGGCTGGCACTTGGGTGGCACGGGCACATCTGCAGGAAGGCACGACTACAGCAGCACTGCCCTCCATGTCTCTCGTCTCTCCCTGTCCATGAATCCCTCCTTCTCACTCTCTCTCCACTAACTCAGCACATCCACAGCGCCATGTTAATCAGCACAACTTGTCCTCACCTCTCAGCATGCAGGGGAGACAACAATGTGGGTCTAGTGTGTGGTCGGGTTCAAGTGGTGTGGATGAAGTGCATAATCAAGCAAACAAGGGTTTCATTCTGCCAATATGAACTTCTGACCTTATGTAAATAAGTGGTGCTAAGTTAATCATAATTACTCACAAAACATCAGACTTATGAGGCTGAGTGTTTTTGCCACAGTGACTAGCAGCCAACACAATGGCTCAATTACGTTGAGCTGAGAAACAAATTACTAGCTTTTCAAACTAATCTATGGACATGTAAGTGTGTCTGATTGTGCAAGTCTTCACTGTGCTCCTGGTGCTGATCTTACCAGAGCGGCAGGCTTGTCACTCATGCTCAGAGTAGAGATTATAATAATAATAATGGCATAATCAGCCATCTAGATTATGACTGCTGAGTGCCAGTCTCTGTGCACCCTGAGGGATTTTCAGTCATTACAATCACAATATTTTTTTTTCCTGCGGGGCATAACTGCTGAGTAATGAGTCTCAGATAACTCTTTGCTAACCAACTCTTACATTCCAGTGCATTAAAGCAACCAAAAAAAACCCAATACATGGGCAAAACACAAATGAGCCTCTGGTGTATAACCTTTTCTCTATATGCAAGATGGTCTGTGCAGATTCCCATCTGGGATTGGTTCCTCTGTTTCCTGCACCTGTCCCGTGGCCCACCTCTCTCCCTTACTGATTGAACCAGCATCCCAATCCAAGTGCAGCAATTAATCTCACCTCTTAGCTCTCATTCAGGGCAGCTGTGATTTAATGTGAGCAGTTCGCTGCTGCGTTTCTTTGCTTGTGCATGTTCTTTTGTCTATAGTGTCTCTCGTTTATGTAGCCATTTTTAGTGCCTACTTGTTGTATAGTGCGTTGTATTCTGTTTACCATATTCACTTTTTGTGTTTAGTTGTTCTATGAACATCATACTTAGTCATTTGTTTTACGAGATGTTTGTTGTGTATGTGCCGTATTGTGAGTACTTGTAATATTGTTGGATCCTGTTGTTTGTTAAATTTGTTTCGGCCCCTTTGTTTTTGTAGTTTTTGTAGCCCGTCTTAGTTGTTTCAGCTATTTTTGGAAAAGTACCCAATCCTTTTATAAATATCTTTACTTAACCTTTTAAGTCTGGTTACTTATGTTACTCCCCTTGAGCTGGGTCATAAGGCGTTGTCTTTCTCCTCCTGGACTGTTTAGCTGTGTAGCCTGTAAGTGAAAGTGGTGGAACAGGTAGCCTAATTTTTCAGCCATCTCTACCTTTAGGCTGTGCAGTGATGTTGTGAATTTCCGAATTCCAGTGCAACCCCACTACTATGCTCAGCAGAGCAAGAGTGCTCCTTGGGCTGGCTGTCTGAAATCAGCAGGCCCAACCCAGATCCTTTTCTCTTTTATAACCCAGCAAGGGCAGTTTGCAACCAACTAGGGTTTGTGGAGCATACAGACAGGAAGGCCAGGAAACGGAATGTGAGGAAAATTTATGCTGGATATGACAAAATATGTAATGGATTAGAATCGCTGACTATACCTTTAAGTTGCTGTAAATAAATGCAGTATTCTACTGCACTGGGTATGAAAGTATCCCAAAACGCACCTTTCTGTTGGTGCCACTGGTAATGATCTGATATTCCTCTGGGTGGTAGCACACCGTCCGGAACAGGGTGTTGGCAATCACCATTTGAAGACTCACAAACCGCCTACAGGAGGAAATGCAGAAGAACCAGAATTAACGATAAAAAAAGGAGTGGAGCGTGAGCTTCACATGTGTAGCAATAGCATTAAAAAATATGTCTCATTCTCACTACATGAAGTGCTATTTACTGTGTTTTCCAGACAAACTACATAAAGTTTCAAATCTGCAGAGATTCAACTTTTAAAAAAAAATGTGAAGTGCACTCATACGCAAATAAAACAAACACACAGACCCACTAACAGTATTGTCCATCTGGCCAGAACAATCAAAAATCATTTAGGTCCTTGTCTGTTTGTTTCAGATTTTTTTCAACATCAGCTTGTTAGTGATCATAAAAAAAAGAAATTGCATGCTAGTCTTGATAAATACAGACTTCATTAAAGAGGGCAGACATGAAAAAATAGCTTTAAAGGATTCATTCTCCTAACAGAAGAGGCCCACAGATTGAAGGGTTTTAAGCTTTCTTTAAAAAGAATGCACTGGATAAATTTTTTCAGTGGACAGCTTCAGTGGTTCTCTTTCATTACACCTCAGACCTTAAGGCTCTCTACTTCCCACAGTCACTTTCCTTCCTTCCATATTTTTCTACTGGAGCGGCACAATGGTGCGCTGATTAGCGCTGTTGCCTTACAGCAAGAAAATTCTGGGTTCAAGCCCAGACCGACCCGGTGCCTTTCTGTGCAGAGTTTGCATTTTCTCCCTGTGCCTGCATGGGTTCTCTCCGGATACTTCGGCTTCCTCCCACACTCCAAAGACATGCAGTTTAGGTTGACTAGCAACTCTAAATTGCCCCTAGGAGTGAATGTGAGTGTGTGTGGTTGTTTGTCTACATGTCAGCTCTGTGATAGATGACCTGTCCAGGGTGCACCCCACTGTCAGCTGGGATAGGCTGCAACCCTATGCAGGAATAAGTGGTATAGATAATGGATGGATGAATTTTTCTACTGGATAGTGTAAGACTAGTCAATGTTCTAAGTAGAGCTGCCCCCTAACAGTCAAATAGTCAAGTCATTAGTCACAAAGCCTATCAGTCAACTGAGACTCTTCTAGTCAAACCATTGTTTTAATTTTATTATATCTTATATTTTTGTCAGCCATTGTGCATTACAATACAGAGTAGCCCCACCCCCTGGTAGTTTGTCATCTTCTTCCTCTCATTTTGGTGTGCCAAACAGCAATTTGCTCAATACTTCCCCCTGTGGTCAGGGAGAATTCCCACTTCAACAGTAACAGTGGATGTACATTAAGGTGGAATCTATTTAGCAAATAGAGCTTTTACTTTGGTTACTTCCTGCCTTGTGTCACCTCACCTGCCCCAGCTTTACCTCAGTACACCGTTCATTGTTTTCACCTGCTGCCCATTATCTCCTGGTCTACAGCTGTTATATAGCTCCTCCTTTCCCTCAGTCTCTTGCTGGTCTGTTGACAGTGCTGACACTACTCACTCCGTTACCATGCTTGCTTCTGTCTGTTCCCCTCTGCAACCTGGCTAGCTCCTGTAACCACTACCCTCAGCTTACCTGTTTTTCCTCGATGCTGAGTAAGAGCTCTCCTGTTCTGTGACTGTACTCACCCGTGTTCCTCGTTCCTGCCTGGTTCACTCCTGACATCGCCAGTATGCTGTAAGAATCTCCTTCAGCTCTGTGTCTGCCACTCACCCGTGTTGCTCGTTCCTGCCTGGTTTGCTCCTGAATTGCCAGCGACACTGTCGACTCTCTTGCCTGTCTCCTTAACCTGACACTGGCATATCTCCTGTCCTGCATTACCAGCTGTGTGCTCCTGATGTGTCAGCAATGCTGTTGACTCTCCTGACCTGTCAGCTCCTGTATCCCACGCAATGCTGGGGTGTCACCTGTCCTGCATTACCTCCTGTGTGCTCCTGGCCCAGCAGGTTCACCCAGTTCACTCCTGCCTATCTGGCTCCCCTGGGTGTTCCCAGCATCACAGTTACTCTTTCGTTCTCTGTACCTTTGTTAATTATTAAAAACTTTCTAAGTTTCTCCCCAGTCCTGGTTTGCATTTTGGGTCCGTCTCAAGCCGTAATCATAACACCAATAACATGGCTCTCAATTCACCTGCTCTCAGCCAAACAAACCCAGTCGAGTTTCAGAGAAATCTAATTTCTGAGTCACCCGCTTTGAGGCTGTGGGCTGAATTTTAAGTGCTAATCAATTACAATTTTGAGCTAGTAGCTCTAGCTTTCCAGGGGTCTATGGTATTTCATACAACCATTAAAACTGAATGTGGAGAGTATTATGTTCACAAATTATACAATAATAAAGGTTAAAAGAGGACTAATGAGTAAAATATGTGTGCAAAGGAGTTAAAACACGTATGGTGCAGTGGTATGCAGGTACTCACACTATGTCCCAGATGATGCAGGCACCATCAGAGCTGGCAGTGACACACTCTTTGTCATCACTCTTGATTTTGATACAGTTGACAGTGGCTTTGTGCTCCTTCATGGTCTCCAGCAGCCGATGGCCGCTTGGCTGCAGCTCCCAAACACGCACCTGCAATAGGTAACCCAAACTCAGTCAATCTCACAGGATATCCTTTTTTTATATCAGATATATGATGCTTCATTAAATACCCTTTTGTCTTTGTGTCAGTGATTTGTAAGGCACAACCATAGATACAAAGATAAATACTGAAAAAAGATTCTCTACTATACAATATGCCTTTTGTTTTTTAAATCTGTCAAGCTGCACTCTTACTGGATACCACACTGCTCAAACTCTTTAAAGTGTGTGATAAAGCATGTACAGGATCATCTTGCATCTGTATGCCTTAACTGTAACGGGTTAAACATTTCAGTGTTTGTGTGTTCACCTGATGAGAATGCTGAACATTATACCATTTTTAAACAGTTCTAAGATCGAGGTGTACAATACCACCGCCTACTGACCTGTCCCTCTCCACCTCCACTGATGATCCTCTTGCAGTCCCTGGTGCCAGCGATGGCTGTCACACCCACTCTGTGAGCGTTATCGATGGTGAGAAGGAGCTGGCCACTTTCCGGTGCAAACACACGAATCTTGTCATCATTCCATGCTGGAGCACAGTGAAATCAAACCCGCTATCATGAATATTATTTTCATTCAATATGTTAAATTTTTGTGGAAGTGGGTAACTTAAGAAAAAGTGTGGCAGGTTTATGCAGCACAGTATCATCAAGAAACAAATATAATGTTGAACTACAGCTCAAACTAAAAAGCAATACTTGAATGTTACTCCATTGTCTTATTTGCCGCTAACTTTGGTTCCCACCACTGATGATGCTATGTCCATCAACCATGAAGTCCAGGGAATTGCAGGTCATGTTGGGTACAGTGATGCGCAGTAGTTCTTTGGGCTTGTCAATGTGCCACACCCTGATGTCCTCCCCAGAGCAGGTTGCAAATAATTCTGATGTTCCACTAGCAGAAAACAATAAAAGGAGATTTGTAGAATTACAGTTAAGTGAATGTAGGTAAAATGAGTGGTAACTGAGTTAAAGCCAACTAAGAATTTATATAATAATAGACATATTACAAGAAACTAGATTCAATACATTACCCAGGGCTATGTATAAATACCTCAAACAAATCCTTTTTCTAAATTTCTAATGGAGCGACATGGATAACGCATTCATTTACTACCCTCTAGTGAACACAATGGAGTACTGACGTTATGCATTATGAGAAATAAATAGAGCTTAACTTGTTTGCTCATGTCATTTTCCATCAGAAGAAACACACAGCCCCCACAATATCATAGTTTGCTTTGTTGTACTATAGATGAACCAGGGAATTTAGTATTTTCTTGCATCTGTCATGCCGGCGGTAGAAGAGGAAATTGTGAAGGAAGCATTTAAAGTGCTAGAAAGCAATTACAGCATTATAACATGCTGACTGTATTAATTACTTGCTGATGTAACACTTGTCACTAATAGTTGTTAATGAAATATAGAACCTGCTTTTTCTGCCTAAATGTAAATCTAGACTTACGGCAGACTAACACACAAAGTGAAGGCAAAGAAAGAATACTTTTTGGTCAGTTCCACATCAGCCTCATTTCATGCTTGGGAAAACACTAGGAAGTCACTGGAATTTTTGTTACACAAATGTGACAACATATGCACCACCCTAGAGTTTTATGATCTCAACTGAATATTCATTTTTAATATGTAGTCATAAACATGGCTGAGTTTAAACAGTGTAACATAAATACTTCTGTCTTGTCAAGCTCCTGGTTTTTCACTTGTCTTAATTTCAATATACAGTATTTATAATTTATATTTCTTGCCCAGTCTAAAAGCTGACAAAAGGTCATTTGTCATTTTACTCTCTGGTTGGTCTCAGAAAAAAAACATTAAAAAACAACTCAACAGACAGTAAATGCTTAGTCATTAGTGAACTGTCTGTCACTTACAAAGAGATGGCTACATCATTGACAGCACTGCTGTGACTAGAAGAAATGAGTTCAGCTTTGAAGTCCTGATAACTGAAGCGGTACATCTGGGCAGCCTCTGTCCCGACAAAGAACTGCTGACCCTCTCCTCTTATATCAATGGACGTCACCCCCTTCTCCAGCTGGACTTTCCTATTGTTGGGGTAGAGGGAAAAGGATTAAATAATGAGTGTTCAGCACAGTAAAACTGTTTGCGTTACAATGACACACTGGATATTTCTTCTAATGTACATGATATAGCCACCCCCCCCCCAAAAAAATCTGTGAACATTGCATGCACAAAATGTTACAAAATTAAATATTTTCCAAATGATACAGATGTAGGACTCACTTAAGAGTTTTGAAGTTAGTTGTGGAACACACAGTGAAGGTACCAGATCCAGAGCCTACAAGCAGATTCCCATTCTTCAGCATCTTTAAAACACTGACACCCTGCACAGGAAAGGCATGAGCACTGAGTTTTATGATATGGTCCTAAAAAGTGATTATGTACAGTACACAGCAATGTATCACTTTGCAAATTCCTAGCTTTCTGATGGGGCTGAACCAGCTATCTAGAAACACCTGGTAAGTCAAATGTTACAGAGCTACCTGAACTAGTTCCAGGAAGTATAAATGAAAAGCTCCTACTGTATGCTTTATAAATAACAGACTCCAGGCAGTAGTTGTAAACGAACATACACACAAAAGTGGATTGATTTCAGGAATGACAAGAAAGTATATGAACCATAAGATATAAAATAAATGACAGTCACAAAACCAATGAAATACAGTACATGACATCATGTGTCATGAAATGATCTTCATTAGGAATGTAATGATTCCTGCTTTTTTTTTTGGTTTAACTGGACCATAGTCACTCAGGAGTCCCGTCTTCAGGTTGATTTTCATTATGTCTCCACTGGTGGTGCCACAGAAAATGAACTGATCATTCTCTGAAATCTGTGGAATACATAAGCAAGTCAAAATGAGCAACATTATCTAACAACATATTTGGTGTACTGTACATTTTAAGACAACACAAAATGAAAAAAAAAACGGTGTGTAACAGCACATGGTATGATGTGTCTTCCAAAATGCATCAACTGCATCTGCATCACCAGGGTAGAAGAGTACAGCTTCTGTCAATCTCAGTTGCTAGGCAATGGCCCCGTGATTTATAACCTTCCAGTCAAATAATTTGACTCTAAGCTCCACCTAGTTTCCACACTTCACTTCAAAGCCTGTTTTTATGATGTCTAATTACAGACTTAAGAATTTCACACATAGGTGTGACTTTTCAACTTGGATGGATTTTATTATAATTTTACTAAAATCAGAATTTTTCAACACTATGTGCTTCTGTAGGATATATTTTACCTCCTACTTCCTGCATCATGACCAGAGAACGTGGGAAAAAATTGTTAGTGCATGTCTGAATGTTCATTTTTCAGGGACCCGCTGTTTTACTTGACCAGGTCTAATGTGGTGTGAATGGAGCAGCTGGAAAAATACAGGCAGCTGACCAGTGAAGCACCCTGAATTTTTCAAAACATAATATTTGTAAAAAGTGGCTCATAGCCTGTAAAGATGGATGCCCCATGCTCTATACAGTTAACTGTAACTGATAGGTACACAGTATATTCATCCCTGTCTTCACCCATAAGGTTTAGCTCAACGCACAGGATAGCATTTATTTAGTCCCTCTTTAAATTGTTTCAGTCATGGAGTGTTTTGAATGATTTCTGTCTCAATAAATTGTATTACCTGTTAAAAGGGCAAGGAGAACCTACCTCTAAAGTTTATATTAGATGGAAGTGAAGTGCAGAAAAGTAAGCAGGGCTTAATGTCAAATGATATGTCAGGGAGGTCATAAACCATGGGAGTGTCACCTAGCAAGCAAGTTTGACAGAAGCCGTATTCTTATACTCTATCCAATCATTTACTGACTTTTAGTAATTGTCATTTTGCAAATTTCAGATGGACCTCAAAATGCCAAACTAGTTAAATAAGCTGGGTAAATACAGTCATGGCCTTGTACCTCTATACAGTTCACAATCCTCTTCAGTTTCCCGGTCTGACACTCTGTGGGTCGGACCTTCCTGTTGGGGAGGTCTAGCTCCCACATTCGCAATGTTCCACTGCCAAAAAAAAGACAAATGATAATAAAATATTTAATAAAAAGAATGGCACATTAACTAGAAGGAACATGATAGAGACACATTTTGCTAATTTTAAGGCAGTGAATTAGGATTTAATTAATTGATAAATCCTCTAAATAATGTTACATCTGTGCCTATCACTTGTACAATGCTGATGCTTGGTTTATAGAATGTCAGTAGTCAACATTCACTCACTTCCCAGCAGAAACAAAGATATTGTCATTTGTGTTTGAGTACTGCACAGTGAGGCAGTGTCCGGCACTGTGAGGTGAAGCTGGGCTGCCGCAGATGGCCTCCTTGGTCTCAATATTCCATACTACTATGCTGAAAACACAGAGAAAACATGTTGCATAATCAAAAGGTACAAACTATATTCAGCTGGATGAATGTACATACTGTATGTTTCTCTCTAATCTCTAGACTGCACCAACCAAACCTGATGTTTACCTGCCATCATCCTGACCCCCAAGGGACACCAGGTACTTGTTGTTGGGAGAGAAGGCCAGTGCCTCTACCTTAGCCTTGTGGAGCAATAGCTGGGCATAGATTGTTCGCTCTGCATAGTCCCAGATAATTATCACAGCCTTGGAAAAGGTGCACATTTATTCAAAATGTTACAAGTGAGACATAAATGAGCCACTGTTTTGCCATCTCTTGCTTTAAACTGATTCAAGCAAACAACACACAGAAAAAAAACTACTTCCTTATGTACCACACAGCATCAAAATAGGACAAATTAAAGAGTTTCATGAATTAACCTGATCCATCGCAGAAACTCTGCAACATGGGAAATTTTACTTTCTATAGTGCAGCTAGGGTTACCTTAAAACCCATGAAGTTGACCTGTCCAGAGGCAATATATAATCCATTTTTGGACACTGAAATGCAGGATACATTGTTTGTGTGTCCATGCAGGAACTCCGGCTTCCCATCTTCGATTCTCTTCAGAACGACTGTGCATCCCAGAGGATAGATGAGGTGCTCTTTGTCTGGGTGAACTCTCAGGCCAGAAATCACGTGTCCTGATTAATCAAAGTGTAGTTAGTAATTTTAATAATGCACATACCTAGCTGGAACATTTTAAACATTCATAAGCCTGCTATAAACCTGTATCGCACTATAGACAATCAATGAAAAAAGCCATATTTTTGGTGTACAAATAAGCGTGCTAGGTCTATAGGCCCATTCGCAATGTTCCACTGCCACACACCAAGGTTATGGTTGTCAGCTAGCAGTATTTTCATAAAATAAGTTGAACCATGAATGTTCAGGAAAACCTACCGTTGAATCCAATGACAGCTTCTAGTTCAAGCTGAGGAACAGCATGCGTTTCAAGAGCCATGGCTGAAAACAAAATCCAATCTCTTTCTCCTGAAACGTGTTACGATATGACCACTTTTGCATGAAAAACAAACGCTACCGTTAGTTTCTCAAACAGGCCTCACAGCACCAAACAAATGTTACCTAGCAACAGCTAGGTACCTACCGGCGACTGTCATTGGTTGGTGGAACGTCCCTGATGCCTTCAAGTATTGTCGGAAATTTCATATCTTAAAAAAGGTTGCACATAAACTTTAAAATAGATACTGTATGTCACTGATAAATAAAAAAATATATTAAATAGCAAATTATGTGACGTTAGGGAACAAACATAAAGGGAAAATAGATATTTAAAATGTTTAAAAGCAATAACAACCACTGCCTAAGAAAACATTTTACTGTGAGACTGACAGTCTGAGATTTACTCTAAGACCTGACATTACACTAGAAGCCTGAAAAGTAAAACTATAAACTTTAATGAGAATTTTTATTTTCCAGGTGAGAAACATGGCAGAGAAGACAATAAAAGACAACCTGTACAAGTCTATTTAATAAAGCTCTAACTGCAATTGCTATGAAGAAAGTTTATTGGTGGTTGTATTTTCAACAAAACACACTTTTAAAGCTCAAGGTTCAGCTCATATCTTTAGCAACAAAAGTGAAAACACATTTGAACACATTACTTACATTACAAATATATATTTGAGAGTGTAGGGGGATAATTGTGCTCGCTGTTACAAGCAATTAAATTTTGCACTAAGGATCTGCTGTTTATTGACAGTAAGCTACCATGCATGTACAGTAGATAGTATCACAAAGAATATCTATGAATTACAAAACAACACATTATATATGCTATACATCTTGATATAAAATCTAACTGAGATATAAAACAAAGTTTTTATTTTAATTTCACCAAATTCATAACAGAGAAAATGTGCAGCTGCACTCTACTGTTCAAACCACCCGTTCAGCAGTCTTGCACTTCTGGGCACACTGTAATCAGTGATCTTACAGGAGAGGGGTAATATATACTGCCCGGCCAAATTAAAAGTCACACCTGTAGAATTGTGGGAAATGTTTCAGTTTTTAGTGAACTTGTCATAAATGAATAAATTAAATTATTATTATTAAGGTCACAGTTAAAGGTTGTATTGTACTGGACTAAAATATAGAAACACCTCTAAGTATAATGTAGTCCAGTACAATGCTGCCTTTAACTATGACCTCAATAACAAACATATAATTTAATTTATACATTTATGACAATTTCACCACAAACTGAGACATTTTGAACTTTATAAACACAAATGTTAAGGAAGCGAAGTTAGTGTTGCATAGATTGTACAAGTGGACCTTTTAATTTGGCCAGGCAGTGCACCAGCAGAGCTTTAACCATTCTGTGAGGGTTTAATAACAAATAATTTGATATACCAATAAAAAAAAAAGTCCATTTTTGGCATTTCACTGTTGATGATGGGCAGATACTGGTTTCTGTTTTGAACAGTACTGTGTGCACTGCTGATGCACGGAGCACACATCATGGATTCTGAGATCAGGGTTGGTGAAGTTTGTCCGACTTTCCAAGTGGAAATATGACTTCAGAAATTCCAAATTCCCAGTTCAAATGGAATGCACCATTATGCAAAGCATAACATATTCTAGGAACATTCATTTAAACAGCCAACGCAATTCAGTTAACAGTAATTCCAGAAATATGCACCTTCTGGCTTTGATCAATGAAAATACCAGGTGATAAAAGGCTCATCTGGAGCCCTGTACTAAAAATTTATAACTGAAATTCGTGGACATATACCAACGCAGGCAGCGAGGTGTTTCAAACTTAGTTCTCAATACACTTAAAATGTCTGGCTAAAACAAAACTGATTTGGGATAAAATGCCCTTTATATCCAGATTCCCCTTCTCTTTTCAAGTACTGGGATTCTCAGAGGGTCCTTCAAAATGTAATATGTCTTTAGACAAGTCCATAGACATCTGTCTGTGAATGTGTGATCTCCGGTGTCTACTAAGGGAATGGCTCCAAGAAAATCCGCGACCACAAGTGAAGCACAGATAGGGTCTTTCTCCTGTATGTCTCCGCTGATGTTTTGTCAGTGATTTGTATCGTGTGAAGGTTGCCCCACATTCACTGCAAATATACTTCTCGGACTTGATGTGAACATTTTGTTCATGTTCTTTCATGTTGCCCAGTTGTGAAAACCCTTTGCCACACACAGGGCAAAGATGTGGTTTCTCACCTGAGTGGGTCAAGCCATGAATATTCATATCCTGGCGAGAATAAAATCCTTTTCCGCAGATAATGCATTTATATGGTCTTTCCCCTGTGTGGCTCCTCATGTGTCTTTTAAGCCCTTCTGAGCGGGAGAAGCAGCTCTCACACACTGTGCATCTGAAGGGTTTCTCTCCTGTGTGGGAGCGGAAGTGCCGACGAAGCTCTGAGGCCTTAAAGAAACACAGTCCACAGTCTGCACAGCAATGTGGTTTTTCTGGCTGCTCTTCGTGTGTCTTTTCATGTGCTTTGCAGTGACCTGACTCAGAGAATCCTTTCCCACAGACCGAGCAGGTGAAAGGCTTCTCCCCTGTGTGCATTCGCTTGTGACGGACAAGCTTGTTGAGTTTACTGAATGTCTTCGTGCAGTATGAACACTGATGAGGCACCTTTGGTTTCTTTGCATGTGTGCGCTTATGCCTCTCTAACTTTGAAGGCCTGTTGAATACTTTTCCACAGTCAGGACAAGGGTGCTTGTTAGTCCTGCTGTGGCAGCTCTGGTGTCGGATGAGCTTCTCTTGTTGTGTGAAAGTCTTATCACAGTCCTGACACTGATGAATAATCTTAGGCTTCCTGAAGTGTACAGGTTTATGCCTCTCTAGCTTTGATGGTCTGTCAAATGCCTTGCCACAAATGAAGCAAGGGTAACATTTGTTTGATACGTTGCTCCCTCGCTGTTTGGAGTTCGTGGGCTCACTGGAGGTTGAAACATCATTGGACTCTGATTCTAAGTTTACCTTCACAACCACTTCTCCAGGACCTGAGGAACAATCACATCAAAGAATATCTTAGGAATACTCTGTCGAACAAATTAACTGAATTGACTGATGAGTGTTGACAAACAAACAAACAAAAAAAGTTTTGGCACTTACTTTCCTCTGACGGTTCCATTTTAGTGACAGATGCCGTGTCCGGGCCCATGACTACAGCCTATTTACACATAACACAAAACCATACAAATTTAGAAAAAATTATATCAGCAAATATGTACAACATAACAAGACTGATACTAGATTTTTGAGGTCTATACTGACTGTAATATTTGTCAGTTTAAAAAATGTGATAATATATTTTTAACAAGCACATAGCATAAACAAACAATATTGATATGGATTAGATTTGTAGTGCAGGTTTTTTTTTCCATTTGTCAATTTATTCTAGGGGATATGAAACAAACTTGTTACAGTTGAAAAAAAAAATCAACTCATCAGTGATGGGCAAACTATGTATGTTTCGAAATTATCTTATTTATGTACTACATTGTCTTGTAACATATTGGCTGACATATACAGTACACCGATACCAACATTGGTGCAATAAACTTAACCTATTTATTACAACTTCCTATTCTGACATCCTATTGCATCTATTTAGCAGGCATGCAAAAGAACTAGCGTCATAATGTCCAGTGATGCGATGAATGAAGCCGATTTCAACAAGGATCTGTTAAACTACAGCATGTGTAGTTAGACTGGGTTCAGTTATATGGGTAGTGATTTTTTTAATAATTCACAAAGTTCTTTCTATTAGAATTATTTATCCCATATATTTCTTCCCCTTTCATACTGCTAGCTGACAACCATAACCTTGGTGTGTGTGATAACGAGGAAACCATAGAAGACCATATAAAGCACAACAATCCAAAGGCTCCATCATTTTGTAAGCCAACCTTGTCTGGGAGTTTGCTGTTCACATTGTTTGCTTTGTTAGAGTGACGTTAATGATTTTAGTAAGAAATTACCCAAACATTAAACTAGGTATGAGGAGATCTACCGGGTGGCCTCTTTAACAGATACCCCTCTTCTCTGATGCAGGGTTAAGCAGTCGCACGGGCCCATTTGTGGGTGTTTTACAGCAGCAACACGATCCACTAAACAGCGATTCAACTTAGCTATTATTAACACTGGCATCTGAAAAATCAAACTACATATCAGCCTATTTGGGTAGAAGAAAGCATAACAATGCTAAACTTTAAATGAATAATATTTCAAAAGACGATAACTTTACTTGGGCTAGACCTGTCGAAAATAACTGCTGATGCAGAAAAGACCATTATTATTTGTGGTTATATTGAAAGATATTTCCCAGTTACGCTTAACCAGTGAAATTCAGAGAGACGAGGCGGTCCAAGTGGATACAAAAAACCGTGCTGGTTTATTCAAAGGATCACAGGTAAAGTTAACATTACACGCTCAGGTATCCTTCACCTCCAGTACTGCGCGCAGGCAGATGAAGAATGAAAGACCCCGAACCCAACAGGCCTGTGCATTATATCTGGTTTGGGCTAACCCCATTCTACACAGGCACTTCAAACCGTGGCGTCACCTGATATGCCAGCTTTACAGCTGACCGTAGCAGTAGTCAAAACATGGAGAAAATCAATGTGTGTGAGTGTTGATTAAGTGGTGTGTATCTAAGAACATACAGGACATTCAGGGACATGTCCGGACATTAAGCCTCGGAAGATATTATGATTAAGATTACGGCTAAACATATCATACAGTAGCCACTTTCTATCTAGTTATCCTGGAACATAAACAACCTGGAGTAACTCCTGGAAATGAGTAAGCATTTAACAGCCTGAGCTAGACATCCTGTCTACACTAAAGACATTTCTAATACAACAAGTACCTAACCAATATCTATCTGACTAAAAAATACCTAACAATATGATGTATGTAGCATCTGCACACATTGCGTTGAAGTGTTTTAATTGAGTTTAGTATGACTGCGTCACATAACGGAGGAACCCGTTATGTGTTAAACGATGACTTTAGCAATTCGATCGCTAAAATGGCCTTAAAACTGAGAGTAATGGGTGTATATCTGGGACACGCATGAACACAAAAAAGGTAGGTCACGTTAGCTAAGCTAAAGCTAACCTTGTCGCGTTAGCTAACTACGCTGCATAAGATTAAGATCGGGGCATAAAATATTGAGTCCCACCTCTCTAATTATCCGTACAAGCGATGGTTGTCACACCGTTTTCTCGCAACGTTTGAAATATAAGATACTTCACATTTATAGATGGCTAATCGCAGCAGCTAGCTAAACAAGCTTTTGTCGTCTCGAGTTAATGGTCGCGATACATTGAAGTGCCTCACGTAAGTTCCGGACTTCAACTCTTTAGGCTTAAAAGTGCAATTTATCGTTGCTTTATATTATTATCCATGCGGCACATAAAATAGCCGCCTTGTGCTATGATATGAAAATGATGAGAATAATTTACGCATTGTGTAACGAATATTTATTGTATTTAAAAGAAAAAAGTGTCTACCAAATAAAATTTACCTTAACTTTAGATAGTGTAACTGTTCAAATGACAGGTTTCATTTGAGAAGTGGGTTTATGTTTGTTGTTAATGGTGAGTTATTATTACTATTGATGAATTGGTTGAAATGTCGTGAATGGGATGTTAAGTGTTAGCACAGATGAGAAGATCTGAGAAATGTATTACTTTTGTTGTTAAAGAGGTTTATTTTGAAGGGCTGTGTGTCAGCCATGTGACTGGAGTTGAGTGAGGGGCGCCAATGTGGCATTATGGGACAGAGAAGAGACATACAGGCCCAAAGTTATTTTCTGCACATGGTTTTTGAGGCGCAAACGTTGTCAAGGTGTCTGAGGAAACACAGAGAAAAATAAAACTTTCTGAAGACATCTATACGAAGCGTGGCGATCCTTAATACTAGAACTAAACTAGTGCAGCTACAGATAGAGTAAACACTTTGAAATCATACACTGACAAAGAAATAATTACCTCTCATATTAAAATAAACACACTCCCTTCATCCTTGTCCTGGTTTAGTGGTAAATGTAAAAATCATTTTTTGGGATAAATCTTGTCAGGGTGATTGTTCACTGTTGTATTACAGTAGTCATTCCTGTGATAGCATGGCAGTGCAAAATTTTCTTCTTACTTTTTTCACCATTGAGAACAGTGGAGTCATATGTTCCTCGCAGTGTGCCGTAGTGACGTCACACCCAAACAAGAAACTGTTTGCTGGTGGTTACTGTTGGATGTCAGATAAGTGGATTTTCTCTTCGTAGCCAGTTTTTATCACAATGTCTCAGGATCCCTGGTAAGTAAGGCGTTCGAATGTTACAATAAAATTGGTTCGACCGTATCATTAAATACTACAAATGACTTTACAAACCCTTATTACACTCTCTCTGTAGCCTGCTAGCTTCAGTGGTGGCTAGCTCGTTCCTAGAAAAATTTGCGTTCGCCAAATGCAGTGATTTGCAGCTTCAGTGAGCCATAACTAAATATTTTCTCTATTATTTAAAAAATTTAGTAAGGCGGTTACGGACCAAGGCGAGGAAAAGCTCGGTTTTGGAGCATTATTATATCAATTACTCAGATTAAAACTGTGTGACGTTATCAGAGTAGAAAGAGGAAAAACGAATTTGTGCAATACTAAGAATGTCAAATAATAAATGTTTTGTGCTGTCTGCTGTTTCACCTCATTAAACTAAACTATAGTGACACAAACATCTCACAATACATCAGCGTTGCAAGAATGCTAATATGGTGTAGCTCAAGCTATTGAGGCTGTCAGAGATGGTCCTTCAGTTTTTCAGACACAACGGTATATTTGCCTATCAACATTAAATTCCATCAAAAACGAACAACACGATAATTTAACCCTTTTCTCAACATAAATATTGAACACTGAACTACAGCATGAGCTAACAAACGAAGCTAGTTAGTTCTTACTATAGAATATTTGTATAGCTGGCACCGTTTCAGGAAACACAACATGCCAGTTGTCTTCACGCTGTACAAATCCACTGGCCAGTGAGCCAGTCTTAAGTTGTGTTTTGTTCATTACCACATTAACCACAAAACCTACCACATAGTTTATCCGTGGTTGCTATTTGTCATGACTCAGTAATGATGGCTTAGTTTTCCTGACAGCTCTATCCCATCCATTGATCTCTAGGTTACAGAATTATGATGCCACTTGTCGCCTGGCACAGGAAGTAGCAGAAAACATTCATGAAAGGAACAGGCAGCAGAGAACGGGGGGAAACCCTGCAAAGGTGAGGTGTTCCATTCACAAGTAAAGTGGCATAGCCAACAAATATTTCCTGAAATAGGCTTTTCTAGTAGTCAGTTGTTGTGAATATCTCCTGACTTTTCAGATCAACATGACTCTACGGGCATCACTCCAGAAGCTGAAACAGAACATTGCCCAGCTCAAAGAGGGTTTGCTGAGAGCTTCATCATCTCGGCGCTTGTATCCTTCTTGCTTGCAGTAGCAGTTATGCTCCTTTAGAGGGCATTAGAGTAATTTTGAAAAGGGCTGGCCTGACGACCAAAGTGTCTCCTATTAGGAAGGTTTTTGTGTTCATTGGTTATTTCCAAACTGACCCAACAAAAAATGTCAGCAACATCATCTATCATTATCTCTAAAGGTGATTAAAGTAGTATAGGCCATTTGCATAACCTTAACATGGCATTATCAGAATGCAGTCAGAAGCTGATAGGAGGCAGAACCTCGTTGATGACCTGCTAACTAGAGAGAAGCAGCTCAATGCCACATTCAGGGGAGACCAAATGGAGCCAGAACCTGGCAGAACCAGGCAAGTTATTTTCTCCTAAATGATAGGAAAATATATATATATTTTTTTTTTTTAAAGCCTCTAGCTACATTTTGACAATTGGATCCAAATTTCACTGTATTTATGGTAAATGGACTGTATTTTATATAGCGCTTTCTCACAGTGTGTTGCACTGGCCAAAGCACTTTACAGAAGATCATACACCATTCATTCACACACAACATTCACACACCGATGACGACAGGCTGCCATGCACTGGCGCTAGTCATGCCACCGAGAGCAATTCGGGGTTCAGTGACTTGCTCAGGGACACTTAGTCGAACCACCAACTTGCTGCTCAGGAGACGACTGCCCTACCTCATGAGCCACAGCCACCCCTATGATCAATTTAGTACTGTGCTTAAATTCATACTAGTAGTTCACTTTTACCCCATGTAGCTGGCAGGGACTTCAGTGGCTTTTCTATTGAAACCACTGGTGAATTCTCATCAACGCAGAATGTGAACATCAATGTAGAATTATTTCTTAAACTATAAAGGATTGTTGCACCTGATTCGTTCTTCATTTTTTCTCTGGAATATTTCTCCCTCCTGAATTTCTGTCCATCTCTGTCACTCGGTTTTAGAAAGGCCAAACCAAGAATTGCCCCATAATGCTCAGGGGCCATCCAGCTCAGAACATGCCACCTTTCATTTTGTGATATTCCTCTGTGAGGTCTTTTTTTCTACAATATTTAGTGCTGGTTGCCCAATTAAAAATAATGAATCTTCATTCACTTGTCGGTGTTCTTGAACAGAGAGGTCATAGGCTGTGTTCTCTGCTTTGATGATGTGTCACTGGTCACTGACTTTCTGTTAAAGGCTTTGCACATCTGGTATGACCCATGTGCCGTGACCTCTCTCTGCGCTATCACTCGGAAGGAAGTCTGTCTGTCTGACATTTTGACAGGGTGCTTAACGTCATAGCTAATTCTTTTCCATTAAGAGATTTGCTCGCTTTGCACTGTTGATCACACAACTCTTGAAACGGACACACACACTCTCATTCATACAATTGGGTGTGTGCATCTTGATGAACGGGTGGAAGGAGTGGGTTTACAGTTTATAAGTCTTGACTGTGGAGGTATTCAAAGAGCTGAATGCCATAGCTTAGGTCCTCTCAGTCATCTGAAGTCATGTTAGTGTGACAGCTTTGAAAACGTTTGGCAGCACATAGTCATTACTTTGGCTGACATTTGATCTAGTGCAGGCCAGGTGATATTTGTTTGGACAGAAAGAGGAAATGTCATGTTGTTAACTTCCTCCAACTTCTCATGTCTCTTTTATAAAGGATCGGGGGGGGTTGTGTTTGTACACACACACACACACACACACACAAATATGTTCTTTTTTGTTCATGTTATTTTTGCATTAGAGGCTCCACATTTTTAGAAAATCTCCTGTTCTGTACAGTATGTCAGTCAGCTTTATTACCAGTATGTCAGTCAGCTTTATTACCATAGATATTTTTTAGAGTAATAGACACTGCATCACAGTTTCATCAGGTCAGTACAATTTGTTGTACAAGCGGTCCAACAGTACAGCACAACCTTTATTGATACCTTGATATGAGACTATTTCTCTATTTTTCACAAGCTTTGGTTTTGTGATTGATCTGCTTAGCACTGCTTTACACAGGCTTTCATCTCTTTACAGCCAACACATCCAGTTACATAAGAGGCTATGTGACTATATCTTAAATTAAATTTGCTTGGCAAACTCTAATTATGAGGTCATAGGGTTTTTAGTTTGCGCATTGAGACCTAAATTTAATAGTGATGTGTGGTGGGTAATTATGATTTGTAGGTAGGATCAATCCCCACTGTGTGGTCTCTGAGGACAGAATGTAGGAGGGGGTTGATTGGCCATGCTTGGATAATCTAAGATGTTCTTTTCTTTTTTTGTGAGAACTTTGGGTAGAAGAAAAGAGAAGGAGGTTGCAGCAGCAACTTTAGACTGGCACAGAACATTCTAAGCACCTCTATTTCAGACTAAGCAAAAAGCAGACATGGCGCCTACATTTGAAGGTTCAGTTTATCCTGTCGCCCCACGGATTCACCTTTCCTGCATTATTCACCAACCTTTCCATTGTGTTTGATTGCCCCAGAAATAGCTGTAAGTACTCACCTGTCCAAGTCACTGAGCCAGTACCTGGGTGCTCAGGTCCAGATAGTGTCAGTCTAGTGCCGTGTGACTGCCAAGATACAGTATGTGCTTGACAGATTTTGGCACTTTCCACTGACTGGTTAATTGGATCTTCACACACTGGGCATTTGCAGGAGGAAGTGGAGGGCTGGCACACAGTCTCACAATAATCAAAAATGCCAGAGAGATTAGACTGAACACCTTGTCTCACCTACCCCTCTGATGGTATCAACCTCAGCTAGCCAGCCAGCCTTGTGAATGGTTTCACAGCGCTTTACTGGGCACTTCAAAACAGCTAGAAGTCATCCTCTCATTAAGATATATCAGCTGGGGCAAGATAAAGGTTTTATGCATCACTTGCAAAATAAATACATATATAAATAAAGCATAAAAGCTTTCACTTGAAAGATTGGATTAAAATATAACCATAAAAAGATATAATGATGATAACTGGACAAGCAAACACCTCTATTTTAGTATACTAGTATTACTATTTTCTTAGTCACTTAGAAACCTACATGTGTCTCAGGTCTCTTTTCCTGGGCTTGGCCAGCAGACAACAGGCTCTCGGCAAAATGGTTAAATCCAACCCCACACAGAGGAGGGCTACAAACATTTATAGCTAAAAGCACACAGCTTTAAGCTATTAGCAGCAGAATAGCACAGTCCAGTGCAGAGTTCTCTGGTTTGTCACTTTGTCAGAGAAAAACCTCCCCAGCAGTCCACAGTCCTGACAGATTTAACATACACTGTTTACACACTGTGCGGCCTAACCTGGTATTTTTTCAGTCATTCAAATAACTTAAAAGACAAAATAAGTAAATAAATACTTTTTTCAGATCTAAAGGATTTTGTTGTAATAAAATGTAAATTACTGCAAAAGGGACATGCTCTGCCCAGATGTTTGCTGTAAGAGCTGAACAGATGTGTATTGAATGTTTATCTCAACCAGGCGTATTGAGTGTGTTTACCTAAAGCTCAGTGATGCATAATAAGTGTTTCAGATTTGTGCAGTGGAATGGGCACTTTTGAAATCTACTTTTAGTTGTAGTGCTATGTTATGCGCTGTGAATTGTCTTTGACACAGTAAGAGCTGCTCTGCTTTCAGGTAGGAATAGGACTTTTTTGGGCTTCCAAAACAAATTTTTATTTTTTATGTTGGCCCTCTTGTTATGTCAAAAAAAAAAACTTAAATAGCTGCAGTGAAACACTTTAGAAACTAATTATTGTGATGATGATGTTTCACAGGTTGAAACTGATGGCTGGAGGGGCGGGAGCTAGCGAAGGAGTCGCAGCTAACCCCTGGTTGGTCAACGAACCAGAGGAGACCAGAGGGCTAAACTTTGGGGAAATCAAACAGCAGCAACAGCAAATCATTGAAGGTAATGACATGTAAGCGGAACACGGACAAACTTGATAAGCTTTTCAGATGCACTGCTTTTGTTTCTGAAAAGACAGTATGTACTTTCATGCAATTGAGTGAGCATGTTTTTAAATGTGCTGTTTTGTTTCTTGACCTTGTAAGTACCTCTCCACAAAAAAAAAACAGTGGCAGTCCCATCATAAACATTTATAGAATGTCTTAATCTGCACAGTATATGAACAATATGCACACCACCCTCTGTTTGGCTAGTGCACGAGAAGGCTAGTTGTGTTTGGGAGAACGTTCAGTTAATAGCTATCAGAGTATTGTAGACGGAATGCTAACATTTTAACTGGCATTGACCATGCTGATCTATGCTAATGTATAAAAGCTGATTATTAGAATTCACATCTATAGTAGTTGCCTCAATATTTCATCAGTACCGTGTGCCTTATTTGCTCCCTTGTTTGAACAGATAAATTACCATATTACTTCGTTTATTGTACACCCCTGCTAAATTTTAAATTTGGTTCTTGTCCATATAAGTCTATTGATAGCAAGGGCGTAATGATTAATTGATCTGACTCTATGCATCAGTTAAATAACCAATGATATGATGTCATTGGTGCAAAGGCAAACATCTATGTATATATAATTTTAAAATACACCTTCATTTGACAAAAATCACAAAAATTCTGCAGTAATGCAGGAAAGGGGTTTTCCCAGCTTTTCTAAATATAAGGTTTGACAATGTAATGGCTTCCTGTTGAATTGATGGGTCATCATGAGTTCTTTTTTGCACTTGAATAGAACTTTTTTATTGAGCACAGCTCAATAAACCTTTCAATTTATTTCCCTGAACTGAACACACTGACTTTATTTTTGCCTTGCCTTGTGAGGTATTTTCCTTGACTCTTATTCTGTGTCTTGTTTTCTGGCATTGCAAAATGTTGGCGCTCTCTTTCCTCTGTCTCCTGTCAAATGTATAATGTTTAAAATTTCTTTCCCCTCTCTTCTCAGCTCAGGATGCAGGCTTGGATGCACTGGCAGCTGTCATCAGTCGACAGAAGACAATGGGCCAGGAAATTGGCAATGAGCTGGATGAACACAATGGTAAAGTTTAATGTGCATGTGCGTCTGTACATATGCGTCAAAACAAATTCCAGACACATTACGCGCCGCATAGTGAAAGCCGTGAGACATACTTGTTCTGCAGTGGAACAATTTGCTTCATGTAACTTGCACACCACAACACTGACATAGTTAGTAGCTACACTTGCCTACCATTTATTAGATTGAGTGGCCTCACACCAGTGTCATGAACTACGTAATTATCCTTTGTCATATATCCCACAGGTCAAAGTAAGCTCTCTTTATGTGACCAAATACACTGAAAACACTATAAATTTGTGTTATGGAATCAGAGCTGCTCACAAGCTATTGGTGTTTCTGAGTTATTTCTGGTAAAATGCCTCTCCTCGGTCCACAAATAGCTTCCGTCACTATACAGAAAGCAGTATATCACTCCAGGCTATTTTCCTGCTCAGGCCACTGGTACTTGAGACACAAGACTTTGGGATGATAATCTGTCAACCGCTGAACATTACGATCCTTTAATGCTTCCTTTAATTGCTCTCTAAAGACTACAGCAGTTAAAAGGCCAAAGCCTAAGTGTTACCTTACAGAGAGGATGTACGCATGTATACATGCACTCAGATTCATCTGTTATTATTTGTTGTTGTTGTTTTTTAATTGTTAATTGCATTAGTCTGTCAACTTATCTTCTGACAGCCATGAAAAGAAAATACACTTCAGAAACTGTAGGTCGATGAAATAGGAAAGTGGGTAATTTAGATTTAATGGCTGTTATAACACCTAGCCTAGGGACAACAGTTGAAAATTATCCTTTTGGCTAATATTGGCATGTTTACAGTGATGTTGATTTATATGCATTGTCCCTGAAATAAAGTAAGTCCACATAAAGCAGTAATAAAGGAGTGATGGGGCTGAGTTCCATTGTGGATAGGTGACTGGTGGCTTTATCACATGTAGTTAAGTGTGAGGGGGTAGACTTGATATCTGTGGGCTTTACAGATTCTTAGACTTTATAAAATTACTTGTCAGAGTCTTCTAATTGACGAGGTAACCTCATCTAGATTTGTATTACAGACCAGTTATTGTCTGTTTCTGAAGTGATGACAAGCTTCCAGCTGGGAAACAAGGGTGCTGTACTGACCTGTAATATCCTGTCTGAGCATTTGTACCCAAACAAGTCCAGAAGTTGTATAACCGAGTGATCTCGACTTGGAAACAACCGACCTTCCCTTCTGCTGGGAAGGGACGGCAGATGTTTGGCTGATTCTGGTTGACACCAGTAGGAGAAGGGAAGGGAAAGAAAGGAAAGGAAAGCTGATTGTTTTTGCCCGCTCTCCTGTTACCATTTTGAACTAGATACGGATCATTGCTCTAATGCTCCGGCTGGTGTGTTTTTCTTCTCGTTTTTTCAGCTTGATGTCAGTGTTTCCAATAATATGAACCTGAACGGGTGATGGGAGAGTTCTAACTGAGAATAACACCAGTTCCATTGCAAGCAGGCAAATGATTTTGGGCCTGAAAACAATGGCCTGTCACTGCTTTTGTGTGTGTAGACATGACTTAACTATAGATTTGATGGGAACTCAACTTTGATTTCTGTAAGGGCCAAATTATTTATGCCACCTGTGTTGAAACCGAAACCGCCCAAATCTATAAAAGCACCCACACATTTCCACCAGGTTTTTTTTCCCCAAGTGTTTCTTGGTATGGTAAGGAATGAGATAACGTTTTAATAAGATTTAGCTATATACTGGCTGATGTTTCATACATAGGATAGCCACAGTGTGTGCAATGTAACTGACCCATCAGTGGTGGAAAGTAACTAGGTGCATTTGCTCAAGGGCTGTGCTCAGACAGTCAAACAGTGGCATTTTTTCCACTAGGCTTGAATGTATCTGACCCTCTAATGTTTGTAACCGGCAAGGATCAAAATATAGAAACACCTTTGAATATAATGTAATCCAGTACAACACATCTTGAAGACCCAGCTTCAGTCCGGCCCTCTTTGGTAGTTAGTCCAGTATGCAAGGAACATCGTTTCTGTGTTCTTACGTTTTATATTCCTGTTATTATAGAATTAACTCTGCATTAGTACAGAGTGCATTTGTCCCTTGTTTGGGTAATGTATATCTTTTTGAGACATTAAGGCTAAATGAACGAATGTTTGCCATAGACCAAAAAAAAAAAACAAAACAAAAAAAAACTGAAATGTTTTGTTCCTAAGCTTGTATAAAAATGACTTGGATTATTGCTTAAGATGGCCTTTGTATGTGCCATTTTAAAGTACTTGTATAAAATGTCGAAAAACAAAGAGGACAGTTTAATGGTTTTGTAACGGCAGGTAAAATGGGTTAAAGTACTAAAGCGGGGAAAAGGCCAGGCTCCTTGTTAATTGTGATGGTTGGCGCGTAACCTTGGCATCCAGCTGTTTTTCTGTCCTGGAGGGTTTCCACCTCTGATCACTGTACTGTAACAGTGTTTTCCTATAAATAGATTAAGCTCTTTGTAGTTTGCCTGTTCAAGTGTAGCTCATGACACAGATGCAGTGGAGGCTGCAGCCATTTCCTTTTCGGGAAGCGATTCCAGCTAAGGTCAGCAAAGAAGGTGACCCATTTCACAGGTTCAGGGCTGAACCCAAGGCCCTCAGTTACTCCCCTCTCAGTCTTATCTGGATTAGAATGAACTGAGATGTAGAAATGAGCTAGCAGACCAATTACCTTAATTTCAGTCACTTTTCTGGTGCACAGTGTTGTGTACAATGTTGCATACTGAATATTTTCCCATCTTAGTTGCCAGTCACCGCAAAAGGAGACATTTCATCATGATTGTTTTTATAGTACAAATAGTTAAATGATCCACTGGTCTCTGGTTTTTTACCTATTTCTTATACAATGTTGCCAAAGATGCATATATTTTCTTTTACTCATTAAATGTTCTAGAAATTCCAACTAAAATGGCTTGCGTCAGCAGTGGCCACCCCATGGCTAGTTCATTAAAAGGGGTGGCAGGAGTTTGTCTCATTTTTAAAAGTTTTAGGGGCTTCTTCTGAACTGGATTTGACTGGTGGTGAAATACTGCTTCTGACATACCTGTGCCATGTGCTGTAATGCTCCTGCTCTGCTATTTGCTGGTGTCGCTTGTTTATTTACAGTAGGTGTGACTGAAAACCATGTGATTCAGAAAGGCATAGAGAGACAGTAACTCTCAAAAATATTTTTCAAGTATATACAGCTTGATGAAGATCAGCCTAGATCAATCAAACAAATAGACCATGAGTTCTCTGCATGTTTGAAGTTCAGTAGTAGTTTTCAGCTTAACTAAATGTGCTCCACAGTGTTCACCATACATCAACTGTTCAAAGAAATCAATTCACTGCCATTTGTTCCATATGTTTGAGACCTTCTGGACCAAATTTTAGATTATTCCAAAAGATATTTTCTTTTAGGCACTGAAACAGGTCAGACTGAATGTACACCTTAAAAAAGTCAGGAATGTCTGAAAAGGAGTAAGTCATGATATGATGATCAGAGGAGTTATCAGTGCCTTTTTCAAACTCTACTATCTTCATCCTGATTTAGAGAATCGTGGTGTGTAAGTCATGCTTTCATTTTGTTATATTAATTCCTACTAGACAGTTTTCAAAGCCAGAGCCCACATTTGGCCGTATCCTAGGACCGAATCACTAAACAGGGGAATCTTGGAGAGTGAACCGTTTTATATTTATATTCTCTGAAGACAGAATGACAAAAGATAGCCAAATGAGGATGCTCCACTTCGCACCAGGGTGAACTCCTCTGCTACAGAGTACAATCAATCACAAGTCCTCGTGTCCTTATTTCTCTATCTATCCATCCAGGCATCCATCTCTGTCTAAGGCTCACTGGTGTCATGCTGATAGAGTTGTGGGGAAGACTGGGCTAACAGTGAGGCTCAGTCAGGAAATTAACATTTTGGGACAATAAAGAAAACCATCTGAAGACATTTCATCAATCAAGTCGCCTTTTATTTCCCTCAGCGAAATAAGGCCCCTCACTCAGAAAGAATAGGTTTGCACTTTAGTTTATTTCTTTTTTTGCTGTCTTATAATGGAAACTGTTGTGCATTTTAATAGTGTTTGTGATGCTCCTGGTTGGTTTTAAGTGTCTTAGTTTTGGAGTTTCAGATGGTGGTTCAAAAAGAATGCAGCTTTGGGAGTCTGTCAAAATGTGAGAATGTTTCCGTGTTTATATTTTTTTGACAGTGTCACGATGTATCTTCCTTCAATTTGTAGTCTATTTCATATATCCCAGGGAAAGCTTCTATGCCATGCTTGTCCAGAAAACAGTAGGAATTTACAAGAGTAATTTCTGGGTGTTTTTCTGTCCTGTTGTTTAAGGAATATTATAGAACTGTGCATTTAAAAACTACCCATTGTGTGGATGAAGTGATCCTGAGTTTGCATGTTTGCAGGAGCTGATGTTTCTTTGGGTGAATTAGCATGAAATGGCTCAGGACAAATCTCTCACAGTCAGTCTGTGTGACAACAGTGGTGTCAACACACTCCTCTAGCAATTTAAAATGTAGCTATTGTACTGATATATTTTTTCAGCAAATAAATTGGACACTGTTCTGTGTACATGTCAAAGGTAGAGGACAGTTTTGAACTGGATTTTAAAGGAGATGTGACCATTACTTTTTGGATATAAAAATGATGAATGTTTTCCAGGAGACACTGTCTGAAAATATATTTTGTCTTATATTTTGTTTTACTGCATTGCGCCCCTTATTTCAAACCAGCTTTGAATTTAGCCATGAGGAACAGCTATAAGATAACAAATCATACCAACTGCTTCTTATATTGTGAGCCTTAGGGGCTGATGTATCTTAGAAAATGACCAGAATATAGATATACTACTGCGCCTCATCCATTAGACTCGGCTGCAAAGCTGGTTGAAAAGGCCTGAGGTAAAAAATGCAAGTCAGCATGTGGCTACCCGTCTTTACTTCCAGCTTTGCATTTTTGGGTTTAAGGCCCATGACGCACGAAGCTGACAATCTGCCGTTGGCCACTGTCGGGCCTTTAGTGAACGGCTGTCGCGCTCGCCTTTGTGGGATGTCCCACATTGTTGGGAATAGTTGGACCCTGTCGGCGGCTTTTCATCTGATTCGGCACATTGAATCGGTGGCAGACCCCAAATTATATTTTGTTCAAAACATTGATATACACCTTAATAATTATTATAAACCTTAATAACATATGATTACTGAAGTTTGTTTTCCTCAGAGTAAATGGTTACCTGAGGTTGGGTTCTGCAACTTCTCCACAATAAAAGAATTGATATTCTGCACGCCTTTATGGAACTATTCTGGCTGCATTACTGCCGCACTGTTACTGCTGTTCTCATTGAAATCGTTTAGAGATTTCTACATTATTACTTTTGAAGAGGGAGCAAGAACTTCGCAAGTGGCCATTCTTGTGTACCATGGATTCTGTGAAAGTACATAATTGAAAAATATGAAGTATCGGCCATTATACGGATATTACACTGTCCAGTGTTCAGTATCGGCCATTATACGGATATTACACTGTCCAGTGTTCAGTGTTACTTCACAGGGTTACCTGCGCAAAAAGAGGATGTAATGTTTTGACTGCATAATGTTTGCACTGCCAAACCACTGCTATGGCTTTTCCGGGAGGACTGCCTAGTACGTGTGGTATGTGTACAATTTAGCATCAAACCTATGTTGATATTGTGCTGTAATTTTTCCCTGGAGAGCTTTTGCGGACAGATTGTCCAGGAGAAGCACATTAGCCGTATGTGTTGGTGGTATTGGTGGTTGGGAACCTCTGCAATTTTAGCTGCCAGTTCCTCTGGCTCTGGGCGAAGGATTCCCTGCCATTTAATGGTACCTTAGACTGACTCATGCTTGGCCTGGTAGGTCCCTTTTGGCTAACGCAAGTTACGATGGGAACAAATCCCCCCCTGTTTATTTAATTGCTAACTGCTCCAGTTTGGAGGCCACGTTCAAAGGGCTGACGAGAAGAGCAGCCTCACGTTCCCCTCAGCCTCAGGGTAGCATGGGTCATCCCCATAATGACTGGAAGGACTTACTTTCCAAAGGCTGCCTCAACCCAAAGGTAGCACATGGTTCCCATTTAAGCACAGGGGGAAGATTGCACCTTCATCTGTTGGGCATTTTGATGTTTCTGTGCATGTGCAAGTGCACATATATATATATATTTGTTCTTTTAGCACCCTGCACTCTGTGTGTATTTGTGTGCACAGAGATGAGTGTGTGTTTGAGAGCGTACACGCCTTGTCTGAGTGTGAGATCACTGTGTTTGTACTGACTGTGTACACCACATGTCCAGCACATGTTGCGAGGTTGTGATTGGCACACAGATCATATTTGTATCTGCATGAGGAGCTCAGGGGCCACAGGCCAGTTTGAGATGGGATGGAGTTCGAGGTAAATGCCAGTGCAGGACCTCACACACAGACAGACACACAAACAAAGTGCAGTAGAGAGCAGGGTGGGCTAATTTTACAGATGGACAGTGCAAAGACAGCAAGGCAAGGAAGATGGAGATTTCTTGCAGTGAGTGATGGAGCGAGATGGAAGAAACGACGAGGGGAAAAAAAGGATGTACGGAAACGGGGAAGAGAATATGAGAAATTCTAAAGGTGGAAAAAAAGACAATAAAAATGGTACAAAGACATGCTATTCTCTCAATGAAGAACATAGCCAGGTGAACTCACCCATGAGGAACTCTTAAAAAAAAAAAAAAAAGTTTTAATTGAGTAGCAAATACAAGAATGGAAAGAGCAAATTCATCTCATCTCATTTTCTATACCGCTTAATCCTGAACGGGGTCACGGGGGGGCTGGAGCCAATCTTAGCCGGCATCTGGCGAAAGGCGGAAAGAGCAAATTCATATTAAAAAAAGATTTTAAGTAGAATTTTAAAGGAGAGAATAATAAGTTTGCATTTGTGTGTCTTTATTTGCCACAAAGTGTTTAGGAACAAATTTGGTTTGTGCACATATGGTAGCACAAGCTGAGCTAATAATACATTTTTAAAGAGCAGTTATTGTTTGACCACATTTGTGAAAATCCTTCACTTACCTTTTGTATTTTTAGTGATTTTACTGTGTTTATGTACAAAGTGTTTGTACAAAGTAACTGTAGATATAACATTTATGTTGTTAATGCATCATTGAGGTATTTGACGGGAGGAGATGTGCGCGTAAGTGATTCATCTGTGTCCCATTAGAAACTGTTACAAGGCTTTTAATCTTTAGTGTAAAATGTGTCACCTATCTAGAACAAAATCTTATCATGTGTTCTGCCGCATTGATTGTTATCTGATAACCCTGCATGACTGCAATCAGACACAAGCTGCAACAAAACTGAGGATCTGACAAAAAAATGGTTTCAGACCTCGGTTTGCCTCAGAGGTTAAACAAGAGGCCATTTATTGGCCTCTTTCTGTGTGTAAAATGTTGACATCCATTTTATGCATTATAAGTGCTGCACAGATCTGTGCTGCTTGAACAAACATATGCCCATAAAACTGTTGTTTGATCTATTATCTAATCATTATCATCTGTTAGTTTTGGCTCAGAACCAACCTTTCATTTTCGCCCCAGGCTGCTATTGTTGTATGTTTGATACAGGCTCTGCTGTAAGTCTTTTCATGTGGGCATAGGTCTGTGCAGTACTGTATTTTTAGGATTTATGGACAGTTTTTTATATATATATATATATATCATGCATGCAGTTTTTGGTTGTATTGCAAGGAAATCTACATACAAGTAACAATCGTTATAATGATATTGCAAGTAACACTTCAGCAATAATCTTTTAACACGTTCATTCAGCATTTGTTAGCCCATTTATTTAATATTACATACAGCAAAATTTTATTTGTTGATCAAATGAGGGGCTTAATTAGTACTTAAAGAAGTATTTCATATGGCTGTAAAACCGGTATTTGAATTATACAGGAGTATACTATTTCTAAATGATGATAATGATTAGATGTAGGTTGTGTGTTCTTTTACTTCTGAAATGGTTTTGTTTTTGTGCCAGCAGATGAAGAATACGCTACATGCAGTATTTTTAATTCAGAAAATCACAATACACATACTTAAAGATGTCCTGCAAAACATCAGTTTTTCTACCTATGAAAATGATGATAAAAGTTACTGCATGTAGTTCATCATTCACTTTCATGAACTTCAATATTTAATCAAAAATGTGAGTCATAACAGTTGCCATATGGAGCTCTCTGCTCCCTCATGCAGCAAACAGATGAACCCACTAGTGGGCAGTAGAGGCAGTGGCAACACACCGGTTTTGGTTTGCTTCGACCAAATTATATGATTCATGACTGTGTGCTTTCTCTTCTATGGGATAGGCCTGTTGTGGCGGTGGAGTGATTCAAGTTTAGGGTGGATGAAGAGAGTCATAGGATCACACCCAGGATTTGTTCATTTGTTTATTTCCTCTAACAAGGTTTCTTCTTCTCCTCCCATAATCAGCACCTCTTTTCTTTTTGCTCATCAGCTGCGAGAGCTGGGTAGTTGCATGACAGCAGTAGATAGGTGCCACTGTTTAAGTGGCTGCAGCATAGATAAACAACTGTACTGTAATATTGGTGCATCATTCGTTCATGTGTCTTGTACATATACATGTACATGTGGTTTTATTCTCTGTGTTTAAGTGCCATCAGCACATGTAGCCCACAGTGGAGCATGTAGTCGTGTTACATCGTTTTTTTTTTTTGCTGTTTGCTTAGTGCTTTGCACCTCTCCTAGCTGTCCACAAGCTAATGGGGAGGCTGGTTCCTCTCAGGATAGGAAGTTGTTTCAGCCACATTGTTGGCCAAACATTTATTCTGGCCTCCATGTGCAATTACACTAAATCCACCATGTACTTCCTAAGATTTTCATCAGTTATGCCATGTGCCACCTGATATTCCAAGTGCTCCTTCTTGTCAATTTGTGATTCAAACATGCGGTGTCATTATATTCAAACACAGTTTTTGTGTATCTGGTAGGACAGGAGGTTTGTTTGGCCTGCTTGTTATCTTTCTACAACCCTCTTTGTATTGTTTTCAAGCTACTGATAGAGCGCTGTATCTGAGGTGCCCCAAATTAGGACTTTGAACTTAAGATCCTTATTGAAATAGCTCTCAGGAAGATGTTCACGCGTAGTACATGATCCAGAGTAAAGTCCAGATTTGATCCCACCTTGTCTTAGAATTTCCCAGGCTGAGCAATAACACGGTGGTGTTTCATGTTCTGCATCTGTACTAATCTTCAACAGATGACTACCATCTGGGCCTAAATTCTATTATCAAATCAAATCAAATTTTATTTGCATAGCGCCAAATCACAACAAAAGTCATCTCAGGACACTTTACAAAGTAAGGTCTAGACTTTACTGTTATCAATATTATTACATAGGGAAAACCCAACAAATCCCCCTTGAGCAAGCACTTGGCGACAGTGGGGAGGAAAAACTCCCTTACTCTTACTCTTACTTATCTATCTCTTATCTATAAAATAACATGCCTATCATCTCTATCCTGTTCTCTCCCTGAATAGCACTGTGGGTTAACACCGTAGCGATAACTCCTCTTCAGTCTGGGACATAATGGCTTGTCAGAATGCATGTCACCTCCGGGAAATGTGTATGCTCATGTGCGAACCTTCCTCTGTTTGGAGTGTACCTGTCTGCATGGTGCTCATAGAGCTTGGCGCATATACATGTGCTCGTGTCAGCATCTGTGCATGAGAGCATGTGTGTCAGTGCATTATGAGTGAAACAGGGTCTGGCATGAAGATCAAAGTCCCACCATAACTCTTCATTCAGCCAGCCAGCCAGCGTATTGCCAGGAAGCTCCACTCACCACAGGGGATGTTGAGTTGTTAGACTCAGATCATTTCAATTAGACCACAGTTGTTCAGTTAGTGAGAAATTCCCAGACCCCCCTCCCAGTTTGTTTACAACTGACTCATAATCAAGAAAACTAATATGGAATTTGTTTCAAATATGACTGTAGCTGCTTTATTAAAAACAGAAGTAGAGGCGTTAGGTCATTTCAATGTTGAAACATGGTCACCATCAGAAATCATCAGATTTGTTGTCACTTAGCTTACCTTGTATTAAGGTCATCAACAGCATAAACTAATGAAAACTCCACAAGTGTCACTGTGATAATGTATAATCATAAAGGTAACTAAATATAATGATGCAGGTTAATTTATATTTATAATGGTTTGTTACAGGAAGTCTTGTTGAAGGTAAAATCTACTGTAAACAACTATAATTTCTGTTTGCACCAGAAAAGCACTCTCTGATTAAATGAGCTGTTGTAAAAGGAAGGTAGCAAAATAATTTTCATTTCCTCTCACCACAATTACATTTTATAAACTTTGTTTGTATTGTATAGTGTTTTCATTCTAAAGGACAGTATAGTAACCACAAGGTGCAATAGATACACTGGTAACTATGCCAGAATCCAGTAGGAATTTCATGTGTTGTTTTTTCATTAGTATCCTACTTCTCAATCTATCACACCCTTCTTGGCTGTCCTTGCTAATGAAGTGTGATGGTAGTGGTGAAATGTAGTCGTGGCTTGTTTGGAGGTGCCATGCCAGTGACAGGGTGGTCCCTGCTTCGCACTTATGCTGCTGCTGGCACCCTCATCACCCAGACATTGTTTGGTGGTATCTGGCTATAAGAGGGGTGATGAGAGAAAGCCAGGTAACGGTCAGACCTCTCCTCATTGCTGTTTGTCTTTGCACCATTTTTATATTTTTAAACTTTTCTTTTAATTTATCCTAAAATGACAGAGTCAGTGACTTGTGTATTAGTTGCAAGTAATGTACTGTTAACTTCAACTCTTGTTCATTGCATTCACTGTTCTCTAATGTCTGGCTGTGCAAGATGAGGGATGCTGATGAACCTGGCAGCCCCACACAGAAACAATTCTTTCTGAGAAGCAGATAAAATCTGGAAATGACATTATGGGTTTGGATGTAATTAGCTGTGTGTGTCATATTGATGGTTTTCAGCTGTCAGTGCTAAAACATTTTACAGCCAGTACATGCCCAATTGTCTTAATGAGGTTTTATTATTATTCAGCCAGTATCATAAGATGACTCATTGTTTTTTTTGTTTATGTGTACAGTGCTGGTTAGTACCCAGGTTGTTTAAAAAGCTTCAGTGGTATTCTAGCAAATAAGTGCTCCTGAGAGCTCCCTGATTTGCTCAAGAATAGTTTGAATTATTCTGTCTGAGCCTGACAATGCACCGGAGCACCACTGAATGGGCAACTATAAGCAAGGAGGGAATATGGGCGACTGTGGTTCAGTGGGTAGAGCAGTCATCTCCCAACCAGAGGGTTGGAGGTTTGAATCACGGTGCCTACAGTCCACATGTCGAAGTGTCCTTGGGCAAGATACTGAACCCTCAAGTTTCCCCCAATGGTTTAAGCCATTGGTATGAGTTGGCGCCGCAGATGGCTGCCTCGGTTCTGTACCGGAAACAAATTCCTTGTGTGTAACATACTCGGCCAAATAAAGTCATTATCCTTCTAGAAAAGAAACATCAAAAGAAATCATTTTCTCAGCTGTCAACATTTTTCAATGATTTTCATCTGTCATTAAAAGAATACCTTATCAGCATGACTTAACAGGAATATAGCCTGATAACCTGAATTCCTGGCTGTAGGTCTGTACACCTTTAAAGTACATCCTACAGCAACATGTGTATCTGATGAATGCATTTGATTGTGTAGGTGAAACCCAGTGTACTCCTCCAACAGAACTTTTGTTGACTGGATTTTCATAATTCACACAGGCCTTCTCTCTGGAATCTAGCAAGTACAAACCCAGTGGTCTATATGTGCTAAAACTGAACTAGTGTGGAGATTCTTGTCAATTTATGGGCCTTTCTTTGAAGTGTGTTCTTTCAAATAGAGGTTGAACTTTGAGAAAGTCATTCATCAGCTGGCCCTTCTTTTCTGTGTCCATCATGCGCGATGATGGATCTTATGGTAAACGTAGCAGGGTTATGGAGATGAAACTGTCCACGGACACACAGCTGGTTTGAGTTTCAAATTGGCACACAAATGGTTAGGATTAAGGCTGGAAATGTAAAGGTTCTATAAGGGATGGTAGTCAAGGGGGTGAGGCACTGCTGTTCCAGCTTTTTGCTATATTTATACTCCTTTAACTACTTGAAGACTTGGTTTTGATTGTTTTCTGAAATTTGTTAGTTTTACTGGTGGAGTAAAAAGCTGCATTTTCGCTGTCAGAACCTAGCAAAGAGTATACTCCATACTTTGCCCCACATAACCTCCCAGGTTGACGCTGACTGACCTGCTTTATTTTTCCACTGTATTTTTAAGTCACTGAAGTCCCTGTTTTACCTCTAAATCAATGAGTTAAGTCCTCATTCTACCTCTAAACCAATTAGTGAAGTGCTTGTTTTACCTCTAAACTAGTAAGTATGTTTACACACTATGCTGGTAATGCTTGAGGTGTGAAGATGCAGACATTTAAACAGTCACAGGCAACTGCACTGTGCGCATGAACCCCTTCCCCCCTCACATTTCTAGAACTTGATTCTAGTACTGCCTCCTGAGGTTTGCTGAAATTTAGCTCCCGGAACGCACCTCCAAAGTGGGCGGAAGGCGGTGGAAGCAAACACAGAACCCATGGCGAGCCTTACTTGGCTTGACACATTTGGTAGGTTCCTATAATGGAAAAACCCCTCAATTCAAGTACACAGCATGTTTGCCAGCGGTTTTGTATCATGTTGTATAGTTAGTCGCATGTACTGTATACAGGGTTTTCCCTACCAACGTTTGTCTTATGGGCAATACCTAAGTGTTTTTGCAGAGCACCTAATCCGGATGAGTGTTAAAAGGTGATGTATTAGAATGAATGTAAAAACACCAGTGAGTGATATGCCCTGAAAAAGAATGGAGAGATGACTTGATCTCAAGATGAAATATAAGCTGGAAACAGGAATGACCTGTCAATCTAACAGTCAGTGTTTGGATGAACATTTGTATGATTGGAAAAATTGCTATCAATCAGCTAACCAAACAGCTGGTTGGATATTTCTTTGTACTGCCAACTAGAGGTAATCATCAATAAGATTAGCCTCCATAAAGAATACATGACATAGGCTATAACTTTGTTGGGAGTAATTCTTGTGAATGGTAAGATAGAAGAATGTAGCCTATTATGCAAGTAAAGAAGTTGCTAACGTAGCTAACGCATACAAAATAGGTTACGTTAGCCAAGGTAGCTAGTTAGTTGACATTACATAAATAATATGTTATAAATATAAGTTAAGATTTCCTTCGAATGATTATTTATCCCAAGGTTTCAAGACAGTGCCAACACAAAGTTTTCATTGAAACGGCGTGTTTCATTGAATCAGTACACTTTGTTCAGACAAACAGTACTGTATTAAGATCAAGGCATGTGCTTATGGCATAAGTTGCATAAACTAAAACATTTGTCCTCACTCATGTAGTCCTAGAGGAAGGACGTGTTTAATGATGCAGTACAGGTTAAGTTACCCCCAAAGTGTTGACTGGGGAGCCTGTCAGTCCACTTTGAAGGGACTTATAGACTCATTGGTGGAGGGGGGAGGGGGGCAATGATGTCTAGCAGTGAGACTAATCTGTACACATGTGGCCCAGCACTTGAGAAGGCCATATGTAGGGAGAGCAAATAGTGTGCTGATGTCCTCTCAAACCCCATCAACACATGTGCACACAAAACCCACACAGAAACAGGGTGGATGCTGACACTGCATGGTTATGAATTTACTCACTATTATTTACATAGAGTGCTGATCAATGAATTGCATGATGGGAGTCCATGTTTATCATTTCTGGGGGATTTGATTGAGGATGGTAAAAACATAATTATTAATTAATATTTTATTAATAATTAATTAATTATTAATTCATAATTATTTTATTTAAATAAGATTTTATTACATATGCAGTCCTTGTGGCTTACATGGTTTTCCACAGCAGTAATATCCCTGAGGCTCATTTTCCATCTTGTGCACTTTAGTAGGCAGTTCTGTGTGACATGTTCCCATTGTAATTTCAATTATTTTTTAGAAATGTTACCTTATATTCATTGATTTTTTTAGGTATCACATTATGAGTGGTTGGACCCTGGGTGAAAACTATAGTGATGTTTCCTGGAGTGTTGGTGTTGGAGACCACAACAGAAATCAAGTTGTTAATTATCCATCACCAGTGTGAATATTTAAACATTAAGAGAAATTCCACTGTGAATAAATAAACTTACATTTTTAGTGTTGTGCTAAAGGAATGTTAGTGGAAGAAAGTGGTTGTGTTTATGTGTCCTCGCTCCCAACATGCCAGGTTGACCAAACACATTTTTAGGATTATATCTATACTGAGCCTTGTCTTTCATAGACAGAACTTGCACATTTCCTTTCATGTTTTCATTTCAGTTCTATGTTGGCATCTAAATGATTTGTTGGCTTTTAAAAACTGGTAAAACTCTGAGGTTTTGAGTGAAACTCCCCCTTATCCTCACCTCCCACAGACCCTCAGGGTGAGTTTGTTTACAACAAGCAGCTGAAAGCAGAATAAAAAGATAAAGAAAAACACAAATGAGTTGAAAGAAACTCTTTCAAGAGTGTGCAACATCTTGTAAATACCATAATTGTTGTATCATCATGCTGCGTGTGTGCGCACCAAGTGAAGTTCCAGTTACATCCAGAGATGTGTGTGTTTTGGTTGGCAATAGAGCACTACCTTGTATACACAGTCTGTCACACCAGGGCCAATTGGTAACGGTTGTGGTCAGCCCCTCGGCCGCATACAACAAGAGATACAAGCGGAGGATTGAGTGAAGAAACGGTCTGTCTTTACTTTCCTCTTTCTCCATATCCTCAGGAGAAATCATCTCTTGAATAAGCACAACAGAATTAGCTCCACAGAGTCAGATTGTGTTTAAATTGGTGAGAGAAAATAAGTGTTTTCTCTGTGCAGTTTGCCCGCTCTGGGAATGAGTTCTATAATAACACACAGAGTTAATACAGCACATCCTGGTGCCACGCTGGGGTGTCACTGTTTATGGTAATGCCTCCACCACATGCATGCACACACACACAAAATCCAAAGCCACAACTGCTATACCCTCTGATTCAGCAATCCAGAGGCTTGAGGCGGATATAGATCAGGGATGTGGGGATTTAATTATTAAAATAGAGACAGTCTCCCAATCTTATCGCAATGCTCCCGCACATGAACTTCATATTTGCTGTCTGATTTGAGTTAGACTTTATAATATCATGTTTTGATTTACTTTGAAATTGATTTTTTTTTTGGTCTTGTGCTAGAGTCTCCTTTACCCAATATAGTGTAATGAATATGTGTAATGGCATGGCTGAGGATCCTTAACTGTCTTGAATGCATACTTGCAGACATTGCAGTGCTACGTGGCTCTGGGTTCTGGGAAATTCATGTCCTAAAAGATGAGTCAAGAGGAAATTTCCCACAGGATTATTCTATATTTCTGAAGTGCTGAACCTCATGTCTCATTCTCTACAACTTTCCCAACTCTTCATTTAGCAAATACTTATACAAGCATTTTTTGAGTGTAATTTTTATGTTATTACATAAACGTATGGCCTGTTAATGACATGATATACAAAAGCACTTTGTTTATAGTATACAACATTTTGTCTTATTACTATATTAATAAAGAAAATTAACTGCTGACTTTTAGGAACCTCGAGCTCCAAAGATGAATACTGTCAGTCACCAACAGTGATTTTGTAACTAAGAACTTACATTACCAATCATTTCCAAAAGTACTGTACTTTTAAATTTAGATTTAAAGAGAGGGCACACATTGTATATTGTGTGACATAGATGAATAAGCATAAACTAATTCATTTTAAAGCAACCGGAAAACAGAACAAATTTAACGTGTGTGTGTGTGTGTGTGTTTGCACATATGCATGCTTTCCCACACGGTGACTTCGGAGGTTTATCCAGTATAATAGCATTTTATATAAACAATCCTTGCCTGAAACAAGGCTTTCTTTGTGGTCTGGCATTTCCAAGCCAGGACCAACAGCTGTCATACATGGGCGCAGAAGTTGCAATTGGAAAGTCAGAATTATGCTGTTAGAAACATGACTTGATAACAGAGTGAAATAATGGACTTTTTGCATAAAGAGCCAGAGCCTCTTAGGGCTCCCATTCTGAATAACTAATTCAGCATTTCATTGCAGCTGTAGTTAAGGGTCATGCTCTAGCACTGCTACACCTTGGCTTGATTGAGAATTCATCAGTGAATTGAGATGTTATTGCAGAGCCAGAACAGGAACCAAGAAACCTGGCACCAGCAAGCCAAAAGCAACCTTTATGATTAGCTGGACTGGCACGTGGCACAAATGGGTCTACACCCCTTTCCTTGCCAGTGAAGGAGGAGTTTCTTCCTTCTAAATTGCTGCCTGATGCTTCGATGATGATGTTGGAGTTTCCAGGGTCATTGTACATGCGATGCCCTCCCATCTCCCATCTCCTTGCCTTTGCCCATCACACTCCAACCCTCCAGACTGTCAGTGCTTTCCTTTCTGTCCTCAAATTATTTGTGCTGCTTAATTATCTGTTATCAGCCAGAACAGGCTGATCTGTCAAGCGCTGATGTCTCCTAGCTGAGGAAATGTTTTCTCACCAATCCAATTTAAACACAGCTAGACCTAAATACAGTTGTGCTCACAAAGACAAATGCTGCAGATGGCCCTGAGCGCTCACCTATGGGAAGTTGGTTGTACAAAAAAAAAGCTTGGATCATGCACATAAAGCATAAACAATAAAAAGTTGTTTCCTGTCTGGACTGAACAGTATGTTTAGCTTGGCATTGGGCTGTGGTTTGTGGATGAGTCTAGCTTCCTATTACTTTCAAACCTCTATTTATCAGAATCTGTGAAGAGTTTCCCTTTCTCTCACTCAGCCTTGCTTCTGTTTTTCTCCCTTTTTTATTCTTCAGTCACTTCTTACTGTTTTGTTATGTCTTCCTCAATTTACACGGCTGGAAAGGACCTATCATCACTGTTGCAGTGGAAAGAAAAAATGGCACAAATCTAAATCTCTGAACGCACTTTTAAGATGAAATGGTATATATGAGTTCTTGTTTCATAATGAATCTCCTGATTTATAACGAGGCGCACATTTCTTCTTGTATTTATTCTTAGTTTTGTCGTTGTAGCGGAATGATGACAGAAGCTGATAGATGGTCCTAACTGGTATTTTCACAAGATATTTTCAGTTAATGTTGTTGTGCCCTCCTTACCTGTGCAAACTAGATGATGTTTAAAATGAGTTTGTATATAGTGCCGTAGTAGTGAATCCTAAAGCCCGGAACTGAGTCAACATTTTTGACCTTCCGGTTCCATCACCCTGAAGTCAGTGGGTTTTTGAAAGGGTTTTTGGTTAGATGCTTGAAATAAAGTCTGTGGTTAACACAAGGCCAATACATTTTCAGGTTTTGTTCTGTGACATAAAATGCATCATTAAAATACCCCACCTGTGATTTTGAGTGTCATAAACCCTTGTTTGTCACAGACCTTAGTTTCTGCAATAATCCGAACACCTATGCAGAAATCCCATTTTTGTTTTACGTTGAGGGAACCAGGATGATGCTAACTTCCAGGTTGGCCTACGAAAAAAAAAACAAAACACTAAAACAATCCCTATGGCTCTCTATTTGTTTCAGCCTATTTATAAGTCAGTCATGGGTTACCATGTGCCATTTGTGACTGGGTTCTGACTCAAAACCACAAGTCCAAGTTAATATCATCTCTAGCTAGTATTGCATTTAAAGTCCAACCTTAACAAATCAAGAATTTAGAAATCTTTCAGCAGATATCTGTTTTTGTTGTTGGCCCAGACCTCTAAAGATGCCTTGTCAACACAGCGGCTAGATCTAACAAATCACACAGGCTTCCATCTGGAAGGGCCTGGCGGACCCTGGCCACAGTGCCAAACACACAAACAGACGCATAATGCACCCTGTATTTCTCTGGATGCCCGGGCATAATCACTGAAGCCTTTTAAAATAATTAATAATAAGGACCTGATTAAATCCAGAATGGATTCAGGAAGTAGTGAAACCGCTGGAGAGGGTGAGGAGTGCTTTCACACAGCCCACTTCAGCAGCACTCGCGTTTCTGTGTTGGCAGCTTCTTCCTTTTGAAGTTGTTGACCACTCTGATGTCAAGTCCTGTGGAAGCTGTCGCCTTTTCATTTGGGGTAATTTGTTATTATACAAAGCATATTAGAAGGTCTTTTGTGAGATTAAAAAAGTCTTAGTAGTGGCAAAAAGAAGCAAACAATACAAAGCAGAAATTAGCTTTACTGACCTTGTTTCTCTTTTCTTTCTCTTTCTTTGCTTCTCAGAGATCATTGACGACCTTGCACATCTTGTGGACAAGACAGATGACAAGATTCGTAATGAGACACGGAGGGTAAAGCTGGTGGAGACAAAGTCGGCCTCCTGTGGTGAGCCTTTATCATGGACTTGATCTAGAATTAGGGAAAACACATCTGTGTCCTTGAAAACAAAACAAAATTAATCTGTTTTATATAAAAAAAATGTTTAACTGGTTATTTATGTGAATATTTATAGAAAGCCTCTGGTTTCTCCTGTTTTTCCTGCAGTTCACAGACCAGGTGTCTAACAGACTATGGCTTTTATGAAGGAAATAACTGGCTAGTGTGAGACAGTTAGACAAAAATAATACTGTAGTACCACCCTTAGACAGTTTATATAATCATCATGTTAGGTACATGTAATTTTTTTTTTTAGCAGTTCAAAGTTATCCTCTAGAAACTGCGTAATGTTGGAGTGATTACCCCCCTTAGTCTTCTTTCCAGAGAGAATTGGTTTTAATGGAAATGAAAAAAATGATGTGAAGACAAGCGCTCTTTGCACAGAGCATGTGGGTGTTGAATGGTGGGTGGACTGGTGGTGTTTGTCATGCCTGCTAACATAATGTCCTGGGCTTTTAAGAAGGCCTTTCATATTAGTCCTTTGAGGAATCCTCAAATGTCTACTGAGCATTGCAAATCAGGCCTTAAGTCATCAACCTCTTTTGTTCCAGCTCCAGATTTTGGTGAGTTTAGTTGGTCCCTGGAAGGCCGTGTCAATGCATGGCCCTCCATTATCATCACCGCAGATCTGCTTCGGTTTGTTTAACTTTTGTTTTGTTATTTACAAGACTCGGCTCCTCTGTTTTTCTTTGTGGGTAAAGTTTTTCAGAGGTGTGGTAGCTGGTTTAAACCAACTTATTGAATGTGGTAGTGTGAGCCAGGTTCTGTTTGCCCAGTGAAATGCCAGACAGAAACTTTGCTATGGCTGGTCCTAGGAGACCCCGCTAACAGGCAGTCACTGACAGGAATGGAGCAGACAGTAGGAAGGTCAACCCCCAGAATGCTTCATTCTGTTGGCTGTGTCCCCATGGTGCCCATGCATAAGTTTGTTTAAAGATCCCAGAGCTTATATTGTGTTTGAATCAGGGCTCTTTCTTTCTGTCTGTTTTGTTCAACTTTTCTTCTGCCACCAAACCTCCCTCCTGCTCCTGACGGCTAAAGAATATCCATGGGGCATATGCATGTCCATGCATGTGCATGATACCATGAGCACTTGCTTGTCTATATTATGTCACATAAATATGTTGGCTTGGTGCATTTCCAAGCGCCCATACAAATTATTAAAATAGTGTTTGAAAAGTATTCTTGTGCATGCATGTGTGTATTGATGTGCACATATGTGTGTGTGTGTGTGTGTGTCTCAGACCTTCTCAGTAAATGGAAAATTCCTCTATTGTCTCACCTCAGTGCTCTTTTGCTTTTTTCCTTTCTCTCTGTCATCCCTCGATCGTCTCCTCAGTTGTTTGACATTTGTCTCAAGTAGAGAAAGAGTTGAAAATACTACATGCCACAAATTGTTTGGAGGGCTTTCCTTTTTTCTCCGTGGCAGCACGTTTATAATTCCTTAGCCTTAAGGCTTTATTTATTTTTAAAACCATCTCTCATCCAAAGCCGCCATTTTGTGTTATGTCTCAGCTGACTCCTTGTAAAGTTAGGAATGTCTGGCTTTGACAGCCAAGAGCATGCTTAACATAACTCTTGATAGCCACCGCATTGTGAAAGTGGCATTTTAGATTTTCCAGACTGAAGTTGTTCTAAAAGTTCCTGAAAATTGATTTTACTGTAGAGTTATCACTATTAATCATCAGTCATTTGCACTCTTGAGTTACAGGCAAAATATTTTGTGTGTATGCATGCGCCAGAGGAGCTTGAAGTTGGAGAAGAGTAAGTTGAGCTATATGACGGGTTATCTCATTAAAAAGGAAAGTGTGTGACTGGTGCCTGTAGTGTAATGAAACATTTATTATGTTGAAACATAGAGGATTCAAGCACAGCACAGGCTTGTAGAATAGGTTGTCTCCCAAGGTTTAGACTTGATTAACTGCATTATAGAGTTCCAAGTTTGAAATACCTCATTTCACATTCAGCAGTAGTTATAAAAGACTTGGATTGGAAATTATCATTAATGACGTCAGTTTTGTGGACTGGATATTTAATGATTTAAATGATAATTTTACTCTTAAGTTTCTGGAAGGCCTTTTCAACACTAATCCACTGGTGTCACTAAAACCGCTAAGCCCGAGTTACACCGTCCTTACCACTTGTTTTAGCAGGGAATTGAAGAGTGGTAGGTTTGAGTTTGGTCAGATTAGGGCTGCAGATTAGTCTGTGGCTCTCTTCAAGAGTAGTGTGAGCTTCCCAGAGCTTTGCCATCACCATCAGGCAACATCAGTTCTTTCTCAATAGGGCTAATCCTCAGTTTGTATAGGGCCACTTTTGTAACAACATGACTCCCGCAGGTGGCTTGCAGCTCGAGTAGGTTTATACTGTTTGGACTTGATGGTATGTCAGAATAGACTGTTGGTGAAAAGAAGCATTTGATGGTTTTGGAAGAACAGCATGTATGGCAAGTAACTGCACTCCGTCTCTAATGGTACATAAATCAGGAATTGTTGAGGAAATGCTGACTGAGCTCTGTCTACTTTAGTTGTATTGATGGGCCAATCCATCAATATCATAACTTCCTGTAGTGCCACCACAATGATCAACAGCTATTGGATTAATTGCAGTGAAACATCCCCATCAAGATGAACTGTAATAACGTTAACAACCCTGTGTCTTTTCATCTGTCTCCATAAGATCAAACTTCAAATTTGTCCAAAACTTTGACTTATAACTAAATACTTTGAAACATCACATCCACATCACTCTTAACTATACTGTGTGTTTAATGTTATTTAGCAAATATTAACCAAGTAAACTAATGTGGTGAGCATGGAAAACATATCAACTAAAGATCAGTGTGTTATCATTGTCATTGTGAGCATGGTAGTCTGGTGGCATTAACATTTAGCTCACAGTTAAAGTTTTTATCCTCCTCAGTTGTGCTATGAGAAAAATGATTAGTGTCACACTAACCTTGTTAACATTTTTGTTCTTTTCTTTTGGAGGGCATTCTTGCCTTTTGTGGTCCAGAAATGGGCTGTGAACCATAAGCATGGGGCACGACAGAGTAGTGAGGGAGGAATGGGGAACCTCTCTGGCTGTTCAAGGCTCTTGCCAATTAATCGTTTTCTTTGTGATTTATCTTACTGATGTGTCTGAAAATTGCTATGATGGGATGAACCCAGATGGCGGCCTCCAAAGCTCCTGGGTGGTCAGACTATCAGTAGACACCAGCTTTCTCCCTCAGCGTCAGTGTCACAGCAGAGACTTAATCTATTTGGCAAGCAAACACCATTATTGTCTGGAGGCTTCCCGAGAGCCAGGGGTAGCTTCTTTAGTTACTGAGGCAGCCAGGGACAGTCCAAAGACAGCAGTAGGGTGAGCAGCAGGGTGGTTGTCCCATGTGGTTTTATGAGTGGGGGCATGAGAGCCTTACTCCACAGTAGCATATCCTTTATTGTTATTGTTGTCTCAGTGTTGGCAAATGGAGCCACGGGCAGTGCTGGACTGGGCTGAATGAAACACTTATTCAGTAGACTCTTATATGAATATCTTCCTCTCATAAATAAAAAAAAGCACACAATGCTCAAAAAAGGATGTATATTCAAAAAAAAAGAAACAATCAGTTAGAAGGAACAAAGGAAATGGATGACAAGAATGGCACAACGAGTGGAGTACAGACATTTGGACACCTTACAGCCATACCCCATATCCTGGCAAAGAAACCAGCATCAGCCTTGCACTTCATCAGACTATTGCAAGCAGTTAGTTCAGTATGGCTTACATCTTGCTCCAAAGGAAATACAGGAGGAGAGAGCCAAAGGATAAGAGAATTGTAAACTTAAAATGAAAGGCTGAGGAAAAATACCAGCTGCATACTAAACAGCAATGAACAAGTGGAGTCAATTAGGGGTGGAATAACACCTAATCCTTACCCTAGCCTTAACCTAACCTCACATTAACCTTAAACCAAGTCATCACTCTAAAATGTAATGATTTACATTCTGGGGACTTCCTTTTTGTCCCCCAAACCAAGTTGTTTCCCCCACAGTGTGACCATAGCTGCATATACAAAAGAAAGCCCCCAGCATTTTTTATTCCCAGGACCTAAAGCCCAAGATCTATCCCTGGAGTGCACTGTGATATGCATTTCCACAACAGGGTTGAAGCCTAGGGAAGGTTAGACAAATTAGCCAGCTGATGTAAAAGCATGCCAGTCGACAGCTGGGTTGTAAGAATGCTACATGTAAAGTGCTCATTATGGTTAACATATAGCCATGGTGGAGGACAGATTGGAGACAAAGCTGGAATTATTACTGTTCTGCAAGTTTATGCTTGTGTAACAGCCGTATTTTTTTCGCCAAGGTTTTATTGTGCATACAGTAACAGAGCATAAGAATTGTTAACTCTGAGTAATGCTCCACCCTCAGGTCAAACACCAGGAGAAGCTGCTCCACAAACACCAAACCCATATTTTCCAATCCACTAATCTTACTCACTGGTCTCTTCGTGTAGGCCCACTCATTAAAATGCTCCTTACAAATGGAAAACCCAAGGAACCGGGACTTTTTGGAGGTAAAACTATGATCTGGATCTAAATGCAGACCCTGGATCCTCTGGTAGAAATGCTGGTAGAGGAACTGCGTTCTGAAAAAGGTTCCTGCTCTGTTGGTAAAGTTCCTCTGGTGGAAATGTCTTATGAGAACAGATTAATATCCCCTCAACTTGAGTAATACCAACACACGCATAGAGAGGCCAGTTAAGTTTTAGATTCACATATAGCCTTACTCATACTGGATTTTTGTGGCAGGCACTGATATTTGAGTAAAAAAAAAAAGATCTTGTTGCACTATATGAGCTGATATTAATGATATTAATTTTGTTATTCATAAACACAAACATTTTTGAAAAGAATCCCTTAAACTTGGTGATCATGACAAGATACAGATTGAGCCAGACACTGAAAAATAAACTTGCCAGTGGTTTCTGGTGGGAACACAGCTTCAAAATCCTCTCAAACATATTTCTCTACTAAAACTACTTTATTGCTTATCTGCCAAAAAGATACACCTATATGACATACCTGTAATAAACATCAGCTATTGTACTGTTTCAGCTGTTTATCGACTGGGCTCTAGATATCAAAATAAATGGAATTCAACCATTGTTAATTGTTTATAATAGTGTTTCCTAATATGACATGTCAAACTATCTTTCATAATCAAAGGCTTGTCATTTAGATACATAGCAAACAAGAAAATGAGTGATCTGCATGTATTGGATGAAACTTCAGTTTTAGGACATTGAATGTCAATCTTTTGAGCAAATACCAAAGGATTAATGGTATTTATGCTTTTATTTAAAAGCTAGACCTAACTAGATTTAGTAAGCTATTCAAAATAATTAAATTCAGTAAGCACACTCATTGGCCTCAGATTTAATCCAGTTAGATCCAAACATTCCCAAATGACGTAGGTCTTTACACTAAAGATGAAAATTCCACCTGAAGTAGATTTTACAACAGAGAGGTTTTTTCATGACTGTAATAAAAACTAATATTTTCTGGTCATGGGGATAAAATACTTTGACAAAGTGTGAGTGAGTTTTAGCACATTTTTCTCTGCTTTCATAGTATAAGTGAAAAACAATGATTATCTTCCCAAGGCAGAATCAGAAACGTATGTCTATCACCATGTGCAGTCTGTGGCAGTAAAGCACTTGTGGCTGTTGAGCACATGTAAATTACATTAAGTCACCACAAGAAGAATGATCATGTGCTGCGAGCACATAAATACTTGGGACTTGTTAGATCAAGGCCTATGAAAGTTAGTAGTGAGGTATGTAGGCTTTTTACCTCTTCTAGAGTGTTACCCTGTCTCGGCTACACTCCATTCCATCTCTCTGAGTCCCCCGGCTGCTTGACACTTGAATTTAGAATTTATAGAACTGCGAAGGTTTTGTCACAAAGGGATAGAGCAAAAGAAAACATTTTATGATAAAATACTTAAACCTCATTTAAATAGTGTTTAAGCACTTAATATCACTAGTCTTCCTCTGAAACTGTAAATGCCTTATTTTTTCTATAAATCCCCCCAAGGGTTTTTCAAAGGTTATATATATCATGACTCTGCTTCTGCAGTTATTGGACAACAGTGGAAGTGTGTGGCAACACATACTTGTATAGCTTTGGATATACAAACAATACATGTTAGTAGAATGAATTCATTTTTTGGTCTTTTTATGGGATTTGTTGACAAAACTATATCAACATTACTTCTTGCTATGTGAGGCCACCAGTGTGTGGAGTTGTCTAGTGAAGCTTCAAGTTGACATAACTGTTTTGGATTTTGCATCTAATCTCCTTTTTTCTCCTTTAGGGATGCTGGTGGTGATCGTGCTGCTGCTTATAGCCATCGTAGTGGTTGCTGTGTGGCCTGTGTAGCTGACGAGGACAGCAGTGGTCATGGACCTGTGCTGCTGCTACAATGAGAGTTTGGTGCAGAATACCAGTCTAAAGCGTTTGCCTACATATTGAACACAGGCACACAGTCAAACACTGTCTCTCATCAGATTTTTTTCTCATTCTTTCTCACTGGTGATTTCCCAGCCAAGGCAATGTGAGAGGGAGCCTTAACTCCTTCAGCGGTTAAAATGTTCTGTACAACATTAGTTGGGACAATGGCATTGCTTACCCTGGATTGGAATGCATTGCTTATGTGTAAAATCTCCTCTTTAATAGTTGTCTCGCTCAGTAAGCAAGAAGTCAGTAGCGTTTTCTGGCGTTTTGGAAAACTAATTTTAGCCTGGACTAATAATGGCCTTCATGCAGGTAGCAGGAGTCTGTAATCTGAGTTGAAGCTCACACTGGGTACAGTAATTCTACAAGCTTTGCAGTGTTCACACTCTCTTATATTTATCCATGTGTTACTGTAGCAGCTGTAATGTTATCACTTGTCTTGGGAATTTATTATTTTTCTAGAATAATTCTCAGCCAAAACAAACAGCCTGGCTGTGTTACTAACACGGCTGTTTTCCTTGCTTGTAAATCAATTCAGCTTGTCTAATAAATTACATTTCCAGTTAATAGTCCCTACACTCCCGTTTGTTGCTTCTGTGCCCGGGGCTCTTTCTGGGCAGTTGCAGTGTATTCTAACATGACACTTATCTGGGCTGGAATTTTGACAGAGCAACAACATGCTAGATTTACTTCCATATTTCTCTATATATTTCTTTATTATGAAATCTGCATAATACTGTTCTGTCTAGTATAGTTGTGAAGAGGCAACCAGTAAATGAAAACGGCTGACAATTTGCATTAGCATTGACATAATAACTAAATAAATACAAAAAATAAATATTCACAGAGAGTCCAGCTCTGTAAAGAGATCCGGTTGCTCTCGGCATGTGAGCCGCACTTCCTTCCCACACCACAAGATTGTAGCCATAGACAATGGACCAAGCAGGAAATCACTTCTTTTTGCCGAATAATAACAGATGGAAACCTTAAGAATTTTGGGGGATCTTTGCCAGTCCTTTGGGATGGGCAGAGGCAATTTCTATTGGTAATTGGAGATTTGGCCAGTTTTTTTTTTTTTTGCTTTGATAAAATAAGATGTCCTGATTTTGTTGAGCCATCAAGAATAATTCAGATATTTATTGATGCTTATAACTCAAGAAGTATTTCAGCTCTTAGACTATTAATACAAGGACTTTAACTCAATGAACATAATTTCAACCAACTATGAAGCAGCACTGGGATAACGGACTAGACAAAGCTGTAGAGGCATGGCTTCAAATCTGGGAATCTCTGTGTACTTCCACTATCTCACTATTCTGGAGAGATTTCTGCTCTAAGAACCTGATTCATTATTTTATTATTACCAATGAGAAATCAGAAATAAGTGGGTCTTGTTACCCCTGCCTCAGGGATTGTGGATCGATGTCAGTGGACCACGCCCATGTATTTTGATTTTGTTTATCCGACCAGATTTTCAGGAAGGCAGTGGGTGGTTTAGTCTCAGATGTTCTGGACCAGCAACTTGATTTCTCTTTCACTTCCACATGGAAGGTACATACCTTGGAAATATCTCCAGAGACCTCAGTAAGGGTGATACATACTGTATCTCATGAAGATTTTTATGGCCTTGAGCAAAGAGACCATGACAAAATGCTGGCTGCAGAGGAACCCTCCTATCATTGCCCTTTTCACCAGCATAATTTACTCTATCCACTCCATGGAAAAAAATTACTTTTAGCCTCTGACTTCAGAAGGAGGAGGAGGAAAAAATACGGGGAAAAAATCGAACTGTTAGCCATTTATGAGCTGTACCTGTGTTTAATGATTTGTGTCTTTCTTTTGCTGTTTGTTTTTATTTTGTCCCAGACCTAATCTGTTCCATATTCATCTAAAATTAAAAATAAAAGTAAAAAGATTGCTCAGAGGCAAATGACTTCAATGTAACACGTTTATTTCAACAGGAAATCTGAATTTAGTTCTACCAGGTTGATGTGTTCAGTAGTTATTTCCTTCTTTAATGACAACGATCTAAACAACCGCAAGTTAAAAAAAAGTTGAAGAAGACAATAAAATCCACAATGTCTTGTCATTAAATATATTCATATATAATAACCATAATATATTAGTACACATTGGAAAACACCATTGGCAAAAAAAAAAAAAATGTATGCAGTGGTGACCTAAACAACATTTACAATTCATAGTAGGAACACACAGCAATGCTTTGATGGGTGTAGCGTTTCATCGAGAACCTTGTCAAACCGTTGCTCAGGAGATGAATGTGAAATTTACAGCATGAAGCTAGAGAAACTAGAGAGGTGGGATTACGGGTTACACGGCGCCAAAGAGAAAAACATTGACGTTTAACATTATGTCGTATGATCAACAATGAAATGCAGGAACACATAAATATATGTGTGAGCGTGTCCTCATCGTCGCTGCTGGAGAAGCCAGTGGCGTTTAGCATCATGTTGGACTGAAATCACAATCATCTGACCGATTCATCGGCCGAACTCATTTCTGACATTCTTTCAACAACTGAAGTCAAATATTATTCAGAGAGAGAGCACTGTTGCAGACATTCCCACAGATGTAGTGCACTTGTTGGTTGCTTTGCTTTCATTCTTCATCTGGAAAATTTGGACACTGTGCTGCTATTCCATCATTCGAAGCCTATGTCTTTTCTTCTACACAGGCTGGAGGTGGGATTTTTGTTTTGTTTTTTGGGGGGTAATTCTCCTGCTATAGGATGAATTCCTGAGAAGGACCTTTTTCCAAATAAGTCTTCAGAGGACATGGCAGCAGTTTTTTCCAACACTGTCTTTGTACAGATAGAACTTGTTGTTCTAAGTAATGAACAAAACTTGGGACATCTGTAGGAATTGTTTGGATCCATTGTCAAGGTTTAATTTACTTCTACTGCTACAGAAAAGATGGAAGTTGTTATTATTTGATCCCTGACAAAGGCCTGTTTTCCATGAAATTTACACACATTTTTAGTATTTTGACTTTTTTCCTTTACCTCTGGCAGTTTACTTCTTAGCTTTGTACCATTTATTATTAACAGGACTTTCACTGCTTAAATGTCTAAATAAAAACTGAAAAAGTGGAGGTGATCTCAAACTTCTGACCATCACTGTAAATACTGAGAAGCAGTTCAGCAACTCTGTACTTTGTTATCTTACAGTTGAGCCCGGGTGATTGAAAATTTTTAGGGTTAAAAAAAAGCCCCTCAAATTTGTCATCATCTAGGAGGCATTTCAGCCCATTCATATCATTCCTGGACAAATGAGTTGGTCTCTAAATTAGTAGAAACAAAGGAAGGCCATTTGATTAAAATCACAGGTCTTAAATGATCTTAAAAACCTTGTTGCAGTTACTTGTAGAACATCTTAAATTTGATTTTGTGAAACAACGAATACTAGCAACATCAAACATTTTTTGGATTGGCTGAAAGGAAACCCCATTTATGACACATCAGATCCACTGTGGGATCTTTACCAACCTGAGCTGTGTTGTTACCATGCATTCCTTTGAAAAATCCAAACTGAACTGCACACTAATAAATGAGCAATGTGGTTTGAATCAAGCAGCTTCAAGTGATTGCAGTTAGCCCCATTTCTCCCTGTGCAAGTGTAGAAGGGAAGAAAATTAATGTGACAGGTCAATGGGAGACTGGTCGCACTGAGTTCTTTCAGAGAACGTACAATCGTGCATTTTGCTTGCAAAAGAATGTGTGGACTGTGAAGTTATTTTTCTGTCATCTAATAGTATTGTGGGAATTATTCTAAATAAATACAAGCCAGTGTGAGGTGGATTTCACTGTTTACACTCAGGTTTTGATTTTGCTGCACTGGGATCAATTTCTACAGGAAAGGAAATATTTAGTTTTGATTAAGCCCCCTGCAATTCGTATCGATTATATACGTGAAGACCTTACTTGTTACATACCTTTTCAGATTTAGTAGTCAGTCGCTAATTGTAATGCCTTAATAAGAGGCAGGGGTTATTTAAAAGTTTTTTTTAAAGACACATTTCACACATTTTCATTACATGGTAAATCATACAAAAATCCGCACTTTTGCACTTGTGACATTTCACTTCTTGTCAGTACTGAGAACATGCAGAATCTGCAGCGGCTTTCACCCACAATAATGTTGCATCCACTTTGCACAAAGACCTGCCATAACATTCACAAAAAATCTAAATCAAATGAATTACAACAAAAAAAAACATTTGACATGTTATTTGGTGCGTGTTATTTATATCTATCAACTCTACCCCAGAACAGAGATGGTTTTGTGAATATTTTTATACCAATCAATATGACTGGCCTCTTGTCATTTAGTACATCACTTAGTAAACTCCTGCTAGGGTTGAGGAAAAAAAAAATCACACTTACAATAAGCATTAAAGGTGAAATTAGTTTTAAGTGTCTTTCCAAAAAAGTGTAACTTTAACATTTGTACCATCAGCAGCACCAGCTAGAAAACTGAACATTACAACTACAAATTATAAGTGTTCATTCACTTGCAGGTTTGTACAAATACTGAACCAACAAAATTTAACCCTGAAATCGGAGGTGGACGTGTGGAGGAGTTAAATAAATCTTAAAACATTATTTAAGCTCAATACTGTATTTTAATCTCATTTTTCTTCTGTCATTTGCATGTTCTGTATTTGCAGCTGCAAATTACGGGCAACTTTTTTGTTTCTTGAGTTGCAGATCAACAAGGGAAACAAATGGCAACTCACTGACAGCTACTCGATCTGTGCCTTCCTGTGGCTTACAGTAGAACCTGTATGCTTTATGGCACACTTTTTAACAAAGGAAAAATTTCTGCCTCAATCAGACTTTAGATGAAACAAGCTCACTTCTAAGCTAAGAATAAGAAAACCGTGCAGAGGCAAAGATGCAGTGGTTATTGAGTGTCTTTTTCTGTCATTTTTGCACCACCAGAAAAATGTCCATAAAATTAAAACATAAAATATCATGATTTCATACTGAGATAAAGAAAACAAACACTTAACTTTATATACTGGTATTAGGTGCAAATTCGGCAAATCCACAAGAAAGACAGAGTAAAATAAACCATGAAACCAAATCTGCAAGGCGAGCTCCTTCAACAAAAGTTCACTAGAAAAAACAAAACATCCTAAATAATTCTCTTCATGCTTCTACACAAAAAAGCAGCGACATAAACAGTCTCTTCTCTGTCCATGGTCCTCTGACTGTCTCTTTTTATTCCCACGTGTCCCTCCATTGGATAGCCAGGCTTCCTTTGTCTGCCACCACTCCGCTCTGGCCAGGGGATTCCTCGTCATTCCCGAGCAGGAGGTACTTTTTTCCGGTCTTGATCTTGGGACACTTGCAGGCCACATCTTTGGCACGGACCCACAGGAACTGGTCCCCACGGCGGATGCGGCTCTCGCCCTGCTTGTAGACGGAGATGATGTTGACGGTGAACTTCCACCACTCACCAGCTTTTTCTGCCTTCAAGATGTGCACCTGGACAGCTGCAAAATTAGGTCGAGGAGCAAAAGGGATAATATGATAATGTGAGATTTTTTTCATTAACATGCAGCCTACACCATCTCAGCAGGAGTGTTGCTACCCCAAAAACCTCTAAGCATAGTCATAATGTTACATGGTCCAGTGCTTCATGCTGTGCAGTGCCTTACTGTGGTAATCCAGGAAAGCATACCAGCCTCCTGAGCCAAAGTTTTCCCTCATAACAATTTCTGTTCCACTTAATTTTCTCTTCCTTGTTGAATATTTATTAAGGCAGTTGAATAAGATATGGAAGTTCAACTAACTATGTCTCTCTTTCATAAAGAAATGCAACTATTTTTATTATTGTAATTACTATCTGCCTTTTTTCTGCAATTTGCTGCATCAGCTTCTCACTGTGGAGCAACCAGCACATTCAAAGATCTGTCTCATGGTGGAAGGAAAAGGGCTTTCCTCTTCCAAGCTCGCTGGCTCATTTTCCAGCTGTGGTTTTTATTGACATCGGCACAGTACACGAGCAGATAAACATAACACACATTGTGGAGAGAGGCTCGCATTGAATGCTGACCTGTAATGCAGGATAGGGGGATTGTGTCACAGCATCCAGAGCTTTGACACCTAATGAGAGGACTGGCTGATCTGGCATCAGAATCCTAGAAACTGTCAACAAACCCATGGTTTTTTTCTGTGCTTAAAACACATTTGCCAGCAGAGGATTCAGTCATCCATTATCTATGCCACTTATCCTGCAGAGTCATGGGGGCTGGAACAAATCCTAGTTAACAATGGGCAAGAGGATGGGTACACCCTGGGCAGGTCATCAGAGGATCACAGAGCTGACATCTAGTGACAGAAAACTATTTGCACCTATAGGCACTTTAGAGTTGCCCAACAACCTAACCCGCATGGGGACAACATGCAGACTCCACACAGAAAGGGCCCAGTTGGATGCCAGGTTTGAACTTGGAACTTAATATGAGGTGACCGTGCTAACCACGGCATCACCATGCCAAGTAGAAGGTACCGCTAAGAGAAAATAAGATGATCTTCTTCTTGTTATATTGTGCAGAATAACAGTAAGAAGACTTTAGGAAACATCTGGCTAAATGTGGGTATCACCATTGGCTGAATCATCACAATTTTTTTCTCATAAATTTAGTATCAGGAGCTGACAACACAGACAAATCAATTCACTTTCTACACAGCAAGCAATGAATGAAATTAGAAAAGTGATAAAATCAGAAAAAAAACTGGAAATGGGTACCCATGTACTGTATGTACAAAATGGTAGCTTAAGTCCATAAGTGGACACTTGTGGTATACTGTAAGTACTGTTTTTATCCTCAGTGGAAAAGGCCGGTCTATGGTCTGGCTATGATATACAGCTTCGTATGCATTATGTCCATTAGTCACGACAAAGCAGTGTGATTTGTAATGTGATTAGGAGGCAGGGTAGAGCCATTAGAGATGTTAGCTGGAAAGACACTCAATGATATCACATGATAAATGGACTGGTACAGTCCTTGGAGAGAAAGAAAGAGGGACAAAAAGGTGGAAGAGAGAGAGCTGCTTCTCATGAATCCTATCGCAGCAAGTATCAGAATAGATTATATTGACCAGGTCCCTGTTAAGTTCCATTATGGTTCCTCCTGTACTTAAGATAGCTTTTGAATTAAGTCGCCTTATTACAGGTTCACTGGTTTTGCTTTCAGTGTAGCACTAATGGAGCTGAACATGGCAGTGTTAGAGGTACAGTATATCCTATGTAGGGCAGGGACCATACATGTAGGATCACTTTATTGGGATTCACACTATTAACAGTGATGATCTACAGTAAAACTGCTTCTAAAGCAGATTTTGTTTCAGCTAAAACAATGTAGTAACCTCACTGTCTTGGAAAAGTGCAAACATAGGCTGTTTCTGAGCATAATTTAGGGTTCTGGTATTTTGGTATTAAAAGGAATAGTGTGCTGTTTTGCATTGCCTAGCCACTCTCCTAGCAGTTTAATATGAAGCCAGAGCATGGAGATTTAGCTTAGCATAAAGACTAGAAATGTTCTGGCTGTCTTTAGAGTAACAATGTCTGCCATTTCTGTTTACTCTGAACAAAAGCTGATGCACAAGTTTTGAATTTTTTGAACAATTTGTTGGACAGGAGCAGTAATTTCCTTTCATTTTGTGGGTTACCAGTGGTTAACCAGTAAAGACTCCAAGAACCCACTGCTCCAGCCCAACAAATAGCCTGCAGCTGTAGAGGTGCTGGTAGGTGACTTTAGGACCTTTGGACAGAGCCAGCTGTTTCCCCCTGTTTGTAGTCTTTGTACTAAGCTAGACCAGCAGTCTCCTGCTCCCCTCTTCATATTGAACGGACAGATTGTAGAGTACTATTGATCTTCTCATATAACACTCAGCAAGAAAGTGAATCAGCATATTTCATTAAAGCCATGAATACTTGAGATATACAGTAATTAGCCTCGAACACCTTATTTTCTGTTTCAAGTTCTGACTCCTGTGCTGAATCTTAGTCACCACATAGTTTATGCGTATACTCGCTGTGACAGTAGTTGCAAAAGGTTATTTTTCCCCCTTTCATTCCTTCCTATTTAGTTTTCTTGTGATGCATATTGGGGATTTTCCCTGTGTAAGTAATGCACTACATATGTATATTAGGTCGCACTTGCTTTTCTTGTACTATTGCCATGTAATTGCAGATATTTGCAATGTTGTTTTCTGTGTACTCTGATATTGTCACTGAGTTTTTTTTTTAGTGTTAACTGATCATTTTATGCCCCTCGTCATGAGGATCTAAATGGCTGTTGGCTGATCTGTTAATTAAGGCCTGATGGGGACTTCTGCAGCACTCTGCACCTGCCAGCTGGCACCAGGTGCTGTTCTCTCTATTTGTGTTTGGACAACAGTCACTGTACACTGTGGACACTGAAATGCCTAGAGTGGTTATCCCAAGGTATTTTTTGTGTTCAGACATGTCCACCCCCTCCCTGCACCCCACTCTGTCCTGTCATTCTTTATGTGGATATTAACAACAGGAGCTTGTAGCATCGTTTCCCAACGCAGCATGGAGCCCAGCTTCCCTGCTGATCTTTTCAGAGCAGTCCAAAGCTCTCTGGAGTTATCCTGTAGATCTACATTGTGTTTGATTTTTCAGTCCACTTCACTGAGCTCATGTGTGGTAAACACTGTAGCAGCATCTTGTTCTGATCTGTGATGAATCATGAGTACTGTATATGCTTTTGCAAACTATGGATCAATATGACCTGGAGCTTAATGGTTCTCATGTACATCACCTGAAGGAAAGGAGAAGTGGATTACACAGCGGATGAGGTACAGCTTAAAACTAATGGTGGACAGATGGATTAAATGAAATGTTTTTACAATAATTTTTTTCTCTTCAAACGTTTGAAGAGAAGAGATGGTAATTGGATGGCATATTTTTTTTAAATGTTTTTCTTTTGAGAGCTTTACTATTTGTTGTTCTACAGTACAGGAATACATTAAATCTACGCTTGTATAGTTACTGTTTATATGCAGACCTAACCTTCCCTGCAGTCTTTCATAATTAAATTCTGCCAAAATCCAAAGTTTGTACTGTCTCAAGTTTCAGCAGTACCAGCAGATTGTTTTACACTTCTTACAATTGGAAGACTCATCTGGCTTCACTTGGTTCACTTGAGAGATGTGCAGTGACTACACGAGGGCACTCAGTAGCGTGTGGAGAGATTTTCTCTCCAGCAGGAAATCCTGATGTCTCTTTTTACCTCCACACCTCTCCGCTTTCTGCTGGATGCTGCCAGCTGTTACCATTCAGGTATTATGTAGCTGCCGACATAAATGTTCTATTAATGAAACTACTGTTTGTTAACTATGTCTGTGAATCTTAGATAAAATCTGAACCAGAATTTGAAAACTGAACAACATTCTCAGCTTTTTGACCAGCCTAAGGAAATGAACACAGCCATTTAGCTAACACTTTGATGCAACGAGTGCATATTTCAGAGGCAAGGTTCTTCTTATGACATCAGCACCAAGGTAGGCATTGGTAGAAGAGGAGGTGTATATAAGCTGACCCCTAACTCCTCCAAATCCCTGCGAAACAAAGCCCAGGCCTGTCCATCAGGCTGCTGAGGTATGCTGCACGATGCTGCTGCTTGGTTGACTGGTTCACCAGCCTGACTTAAATCAGGGGCAGGGACAGAGGGAGGGGAGAGGTCACACGTCTTATCCACACCTTGAATGGCGTGGCGGACAGATGCTCACAGGAATGCATCGGTTGTGGGGGGACGTGGGCTGCCTTAATGAGGCACTCTTAGAGAGCACTCACTGTCCGTCACACTGCCTTTGCTTTATCCTCTTAGGTCTTTAAATGCTGGCTCAGAGACAAATCCCCCACCACCACACACACACACACACACATACACACACACCTCAGCATAAATCTTTATCCTGAGTTTTATCTTAAGTTCTCTTTCTCTTTGTCTGTTTCTCTCTTCCTCCTTGAAGATCTGCTTCTTCTGTTTCAGCCTTTGTCTCTGATCTCAGAAAGCCGGACTACGGCGTCAGTCAAATGCCTCTCTTGTAAACTATAGCAGCTCACCAGCAACGCGGGGAGGATGTAGCGCAAAAAGAGTAAAGATATGCACGTCAGAGGGGATCGGGGGAGAAAATGTTGCATAGTGATTCCAGTGCCCTCAAAAGACGTAAGACACTGTTTGTGGGGAAAGACTTTTTTTGTTTATCCAAAGCCAAGTGAAGTAAACTGTGTGCTTCTTCCATCAGAGCACGTTTTTAAGCTTTCCTGTAGAAAGGAATGTAAATCCAATCATTGAATGAGCCATGTGTTTTCTGTTGACTCACCGTAATCTTTCTTGCAGTACTTCTTCATGTTGATTTTCAATTTGCCTTTAGACGCCTTGCAATAAGAGTCACAGTCTGCAAGAATTCAAAGAAATACAGTTAGGAAGTTAGAAAACAAGCAATGGGCGAATAATGTATTACCATGGAAATGTTAGAAAAAAGTTTTGTGAATTTTAAATATTAGCAGTTGAATTCATTTTTGTGGAGCTAAAACATTCTCGCATTACTGTAGGTGATTTTGGGAACATGCCAAAAGAAATGTGGTCTTATAACCTTGTTTAAGTTGTAAAATTCTATCATGTATGAGTGATATTTAATATATTTTCATAAAAAATTAGGAAAAACCACTTCTATATTTTCATCAAATTTTGGTCACACAAATAATTGATCAAATACAGATGAATTAAAGTAAAAAAGTGAATTCAAATGCTTCAGCTTGTTCAGTGTAATATATATATATTTAAAAAACTTAAACACCACAGGTGGGTTTAGTAAGAGAAGAAAAGAATCTGTCTTGTCTGATGGTGTTGTCTAGCGTGATTGCTGCCGGACCACTGCTAGAATATTTAGGAGTATTTGTGCACTAGTTGTAGCAGAGGTGGCTTCCGCCTCCAACCAGGTCCATGGCCTCCATGTGTGATGGCGAGGACTCCTGAATGAAGCTGATGGTGCAAGCATCTTTGGAGAAATATAATTGCCTGCTGCCATCTATCAGACTGCAGGAATGAGCTCGGCCTGTGCGGATTACCCTCCACCCACTTCAACCCCCACCTCCCACCAAATCTCACCTCGCTTGTCACCTCGGCCCCCGACCTCCTGAAAAACATAACCCTGGGATCACTTCAAGGCTCCAGTGAGGACCATGTCAAGCTTTCACATTTATTGCAGTGTGGATGGGGGGAAAGAGCGCAGAGGGCTGGCAGCTATTTGAGGGAGTGGGAGGTGGGGTGTGTGTGTGTGTGTGTGTGTGTGAAGGGGGTCAATGCCACACAAAGGGAGGTCAGGAAGGGAAAATTAGCCATCCATGAAGCGTTAGGCAGAGGTCCCCTTTATTCCACTGTGGACGCTGTGAACAAATAAATACCTCACGCTGGCAGAGGGGTCACCCAAATCACCTCACAGGCTTCTGCTGCCAAGAAGATCATATATACTTGTATGTGTATGTACACGCTCTTTAAGGTGACTCAGTGGATAGCAGTTTTTTATTTGCTATACGGAATTTTTCTGTGTACGAACTCATGCAGAGCCTATAAGGTTTGTGTGGTTGAGAATAGCAAACAAATGATTATCTAAAATAAAGACAAGATTGCGCTTATACTGTAGGCACTCACTGTATGCGAGTGGAAACAAGGTCTCCAACAGATATGAATGCAATATATGCAAATAGATAATGCAAGATGTAAAAGTTCTTGAAGTAAAGAACATGTTGACACCAGTGAGTTTAAATATCCAAGGTAACATTTAGTATTTGTCTTTGACAACTTCTGTACTGTGTCTTTGTCGGTTGTTGTGTTGTTACTTTTAAGAAAAAATTTAAAGTGAACTGCTCGTTCTGTGAAGGGGGGGACCTCAAATGCATTGCTGATTATAGCTAACCTGCTTCTTGTCCAAATAGATCCACAAGCATATGCTCAGTTTTATGATAGATTACCATGAGGTGAAGGAGGCAACAGTATATCCCTCCCTCCACTTTGCTGGCCCCCTGCAATCCTGAGGGTTCATAGCCTTAGTGATTACCCCATGCTATGCTGTCACACTGCCAGCCACTTACAATGAGAGCCAAAATAATGTGACGTGACACCATATCATGAAAAAACACCCCCCTTTTTTCACTGCTCCTTAACCCTCTGCAAACTGGCATAAATTGGATCCAGAGTACTGATTTCCTTTACACTTTACTGTTAATGAGTATAGTTAGAGAAACGAGAGAAAGGAAGGAGGTAGGAAGAGGAGGATGGATAGCGAGTGGTACTGGAGGAGATTGTTGGGGTAGTGGAAGCTTTCAGACAGCCTGAATATGAACAAACTGCATTGTTGTGCTGAGATCTTTGCTCCATGCCTTTACTCTCCTTTATACTCTGTTTGAATGAGGTTGCCCGGGGAACACCGCAACAGGAAAAAATGCACCCCCGTCAAAAAAAAAAGGGAAGGAGGTGGGAGAATGAATAGTGCTAGAGAGCAAAGGGGTGGAGAGGTTGACATAAAAGAAGACAGGAGTGAAGTTTATCAGGGGGGTGGGAAGCTAAGGAAAAGAACCAGGATTTTAAGTAAAATCCCTGAATCAGCCCAAACCCCAAAACTGTTAGCCTCTCAAGCTGGTTAGCAAGGCCACAAAGCTGAAGCTGGTGGTAGCAAACAGAAAGAGTAAGCAAAATAGGCAAAGTACATGAAACAGAAGAGTCTATATGAGCTGTACCGGATTACCATGTAAATGATCGAAGGGGGAGCTGTGGAAAGGAAGCTTTGTCTTCTCATAACCCCCCTTGATGCCATCATGATACTTGCCTTTGATAGCATTTCGATCCCTACGGTGTACCCCTGAGACACCGCTCTGGGCCCTGCTGAGAGCACCCCGAGATCCCCATTTAGGCCCAGGCAGTCCCCTACCGTGAGGACAAATGTTCCCTTTGTGTCCATAATACAAGGAGGGGAAGTGGGAGCAGTCCTGCAGCACTGAGCTAAAATGTGCTTTGGGTGTACGGAGCAGATGTAGTTACTACAGTGCTTTGTTTCCTTCCTTTCAGAGCACTGAGAAGTGCGTAACTGAGAGGTGGACCTTTGGCCCTTCTATCAAAGTGCTGCACAACCCTTTAAGCTTACAGTTTTCATTTGGAATGCTTCTTACTCAAGCTGCTCCATGACAGGACATAGTGCAGTTCTACAGACTGGAGCCAAAAGTTTAATACTGTATGCCTGTAGATGCAAGTTCGGAAGCCATTTTAACACTGCTAGTAGTAATAAAGCATAGTAGAACTTGTCCAAATATAAAAACTGTGGTCGACAATGTTGTGCACAAGCTTGTGAATACCCACTGTAGCTTTGTTACCTGACGTAAAAAAGCTGATCAAAACTCAAACAGCAACAGCAACAGCTACAGTAAAATGATGAGTAACATCTACTGGTAATGTTGAAAGCCAGTGTGAGTGTGCCTCAAAAGAGCAAGTAAAAAAAAATCTGACTTGTCAAACTTTAGAAGATGACGGCCCACTGACCGAACACATCAATCCAGAAGAAAAAAACAATTCTTGCTACAAGGTAAAAAGTTTTACAAGAACAGATTTAATATTCATCAGACATGTGAGAAAACAGTCCCCTAGGTTATTTGAATGACATCACAGCCCAGTCACACAGTGCAGTGCAGACCTGTACTTTTTTAAAGTGCCTTAGACTTTTGATTTTACTGCCTATTTAGATTTGTTATTGCTCATCTTCTTTATATTTCACTTGTATTGTGTGGCATTTATGTGGATGGCAAAGTAAGGATTTCATTGTACAGGGAAACACATTCCCTAACTGTGCATATGACAAATAAACACTTTGACCTTGACCTTGACCATCTAAGCAACTCACAGTTTCCATACAGATAAAATCAAATGCACCCAGGGAAGTGAAATCTTATCTCAAGTGGTCTCTCGAGTCAAAGCAGTGCATATCAGCTAAATCTAGACACAAACTAGATGTATCAGATACAAGCTACTGCAGTATCAGAGGTACCAGAGCAGCACAACAACACTGAGGTGTAAATGATGTTTCGTGAAGAGGGTTTTCTCCCTCAACTAGACTGACCGAGAAACAAATTGCAGCAAATAAAGCATGTAATGGGATTACGGAGTCCAGTGCTGCCCAGCCTTTGTTCTGCTCTGCAACACGCTAGGCCGCTCACACCGGCGCTGTGAGTTTGGATCCTGTCCAACAAAGGTCAAGAGAGAAAGCAGGACAAAAAGAAGGAGCCCCCTCTCCACCTTTTGCCTTACCGTATTGTCAGAGAGTAAGCAACGGTTTGCTTTGGCATACAGCGGCCAGTGAAGAAGCCTGTTAGAGTTCTTATCCTAATTTGAGATTTTACTTTTACTTTTGGGGTGGCGTGCAATCAGGTCTGATGAGCTGGGTCGTTCTGCGTTAATGTGAATGATTAGTTTCGGATAAGTCAGCGTGGACACCTGCTGGTTGTCACCCAAAGCTTAGACATGGAGAGAAGAAATAACCCTGCCAAGGTTTTCATGTCATTAAATCCAATTTTTAAGCAACAACAAGTAAATTCTGTGCAAATGTTTTATACTGATAATGAGAACTTGAAACTGTGCTGTGCCCAGCTGACATGCATCTCTTACCATTATTTCGTTTCTCACTCTCTCATACAATTAAGCAATGTACAGTAATAAGATCCCACATTGACATGACTGTAAAGTGCGGTGCAGTTAGCGAGGACTGAACAGGGTGTGCGAAGCAAGACTAATATCCAAAAAATCCAAGGAGGGTTCCGCCACAGATTCTGATCACTTCCAGCCTCAGACAAGACACACACAACCTCATCACACTCATAAGCCTCATCATGGTTATTCCAGTTCTCCTTCTCCTCATCATCATTAGTTACTTTCACATCCTGTGTATCCTGACAGGCCATCACAGGTCATCAGCGGTTAATCTCCTCCACATTTCGTTGCCGTGCAGACGTCTCTGTCGTGACCTGTGGGAGTGGTGACTCACACCATCCGTGACCTACCAGCACAATGTGTGTTTTGTCTGGCCCACACCATCGGAGGTATTCTCCATGCATTCCAGCCATCCGTGTGGTCGAAAGGGGGACAGCCCTGCTGCAGGAGACAAATTAATAACCACTCCATTTTCCTTCACGCCCTCTGTCCCCCCAGTTTCACTGAGGAACATGAGGCACCTGCTTCACAGCTGTCAGCCAAACACCCTCTAGTATCACACATGCACACACACAGTCATGAGCACACACATTTTCTCACATTTGTTTCTACATTTTTTTTCAAAATTTCTTCACTGATCACCAAATCTTCCTCATCTCTTCAGCATCTTCTTCCTGTTCATACTGTTTTTTCTGTTTCTGTTTTGTAGTGTTCCGGTTACCTTCTAGTTTTTCTCCTCATTCTCTAGTTTGTACTATTTCCCCAGCTTTTCTTCTTCCTGTTTCCAAAGCTTTTATCTTTGTTCCTGTATTATAATAAAAAATGTTCATATAAAATGTTATCAAATGGTTTTCTTTGCTTGTCCTACTATATTGATCTTTGTAATTTGCTTTTATGTAAAGCGGTAAAGCACTTACAAGAGAATTTTAAAGTTCTCGTCTTCCACCTGATATTATTACTATTGCTACTAAAATGGCTGTGACTATTACTGTACTACTGCTAATAATAATGATTATACAAATTATCATTTAAAAAGTAATCTTTACTTTGGTGCATGTCTTGTTGCTGTGCTGAGGCGGAAAATGTTGTTCGATGTTCTGATAAAATCACCACATCTGTTTGCAGTCACATATTAGATGATATCATAACTGTTCAACTACCGGCCGAGCAGACGTGCTTTTTTCTGTGACCTTCCGAGGAGGCTCGGAGGGTAATGTATGCATCCTCTGGGCCTGAATCCCAGCGTGGTCCAGTGGGACCCTCGACTACTCATGATTCTGACGTGACCGACTTAGGACGTCCATCAAGGCACTCCATCTTGCAATCTGCTTTCTTTCAAGCTCTCTGGGCTGAATAGACCTGTACCCATTATACATATGAGAGGGAAATCCCAGAATTCTCCGACATGATTAGATTATCTGTAGCTTCATAGTCAGAGTCATTACAGTCCCCTTCAGGTTGTGTTTCCGTTAGTTCAATGACATGGTTTAATCAGTGGATATAACATCCAAAACAGGATGTACCTGTAGCTACAGGCAATGATTTCACATAGCAATGCTGAACTGAAGGGAAAGGTTTAGGTAAAAAAAAATCAATGTATACATTTCCAAACCCCCTTTTTGATTTTGTTCTGTTTATATTTCACAGTTAAAATGCTTTAGAAAAGCTATAAATATGCTGATAAAGTTTGTAGAATTATACAAGTTGATGAAGTAATACTGGTCCCTCTCTTACTTAATCCAGTAATCCCTCAGCAAGGTGAAGGAAGCTTCCTACAATCCAAAAGTGGGCAGATTCCTGACATGGGTGCCCAGAGAAACTCTAGATATTGTAGCTCGGCACCACCCACAGTGTTATGTGAAAACAAAGCGTGAAACAGAGGGAGACGGAGGAGGTGGTGGAGAGCGAAATGAGACTGAAAGAGAAAAGAAAAGAGGCCAAGGAGGGATGGGGAGCAGTGATAGCCCGACTGTGCTGTCAATCAAAGCTGTCCAGGGGACGTGAGGGACCTCAGAGGGCCCGGCAACAGCTGCAGGAGCCTCTTACACACATACGTGTGTGTGTGTGTGTGTGTGTGTGTGTGTGTGTGTGTATACTCTTGGGCCTCCTGCAACTTCATGGGCGAGACAGAGCAAACATGCTGTGAGCCAGATGACTCAACTTTTTCCACCATAGGGGCAAAAGACAAAATGTGGAACTTGACAGGGCCTCTACAGGTATGTCTGTTTAGTACTATAAAATAAGATACAGGTAGACTTTAAGCTCTCAATTGAGGAGTTATATTTAAATAAATTCCGAGGTTTATCAATTATAATATTGAATCACATCAAAATACAGTACAAAGTACAAAGTTTAGTGATATCACAATTTTCAACTAAAAGATCTCATATTATTTAACAAAGAATATCTACCACAGTACTAGCATTTACCAGATTTACAGACTTTAGTGTCTTTTTCATCTCATGATACTGGCTCAACTCAACTTGACTCGCTTTTGGAACTAGGTGCTTTGTTTTCCACTGCAGATAGTCCCCCCCTGCAGTGCAGCCGGTTGTCACAGTGATGCTACATTAAACTGCTGTGAAGTCACTGACCCACAGTGGCAGGGCAGGCTCAAAGCTGTTATAATTTTCATCTTATGGCTGTTAATATGCCACTTTGTTAAGTTTTGATAGTTTTTAAGGTGAGAAAATAACCATCTAGTTTTCAAATATGTGGTCAATCTATCTTAGTAATGCCAATTACAAATTTGCTCGGACGTTTTCAGAGATGTGATGACCCGCTAACATCCCAGCTAGCTAGCTCTACCTAGCAGGCATAGCTGTAGCTATATTATATTATATAGACATAAAGGCTCAAGGCCTCTGTCAACATAAATTGTACACTTGTGAGAGAGAAATGGCAGCTATTGTTATGAATGACGAATGAGTGACTGGTGTCATCACATATAAACATTCAGGTTCATCGGTGGCAAGGTGGTGATGGATATACCATTGCCTCCTTCACCTCATGGTCAGTAGTTGCAGTTTACACATCACCATTTGGTATCTCCTCAGCTCACTTGGAACTGAAGTGATACCAGAAACAGTACCAGATACCAAGTACTATCCCCAACATTTGACTGATGGAAAAACAAATAAGGAGAGTAGTGTTGAGTTGAGCCAGTACCAGGCAATGGACAAGGGGCTTTTATGTCATCATTTAGCTCTAGTATCCAATACCACAACTAATCCATAACCCATCCTTAAAGATAGGACAGTAACACAATGTTACAGCAAACAGGAAACGATAGGCGAACCAGTGAAAAAAGCATGACTGAATTCTCCGCTATATTAAAGATAAGATCCAGTTTCAGCTGTGAAGCTGTAGATCCAACACCCAACTGTGCCACAGTTAGATTGATTAATTGTGAAAAAGTGAGAGATTAAAGGAAGCTCATCCCAGAGTCGCTGCTAATGGATTTAATATTCATGAACTCCTAATAAGGAGAGACAAGGCAAGAGGGAGCCAATTTAACTCACAGTCTGTTTTTACAAGTGTGGAAAAGTACAGCGTTGAGGCATGAGACTTGTAAAAGTCCCATATCCACAATGTTCACATCATCTTTTCCTTTGGGCCGGATGTGCTTATGTGTAACTGTACTCACCTGATGGCTCCTCTGTGCCGCTGGGTGGGGGCGTGGGTGGTGCAAGTGGAATCTCTACTCCCAGAGAAAACAAAAAGAGAAAAAAAGATTTCAGTCTCATTTTTACTGCATCTACACATGTTTGTCTTTGTCTTGCTTATGTGAATCTGCGTATTCCATAAGAAAGGATCAAGGTAAAACAAATCAAAGGAAGTTTAAAATTTCAGCGTTAAGACCATGAGCTTGTTATGATGTGTGGACTTGCTTCCTGTTTGAGGCTTTTCTTTGGTTAGTTTCCTGTTTTTTGTCACCTCACCTGCCCCAGCTTTACTCTGGTCTACAATCGCCACTCGTGTTCACCATGCCCCCGTTTTCCTCTGGTCTCTTGTGTATTTATACTCCCTCTTTCTCTCAGTTTCTTGCTGGTTCATTTTGTCTCCACACCTCGTTGCCCCTGTTGTTTGTTCCTCTCTGTTCACCACACCCTGCCTGCTCGTGTTCATTTTGGATTCTCAGTTTGTGCTTTCAGGTTTGTTTGAGCTTCTTGTGGTTTTGAGTTCTTTTGCCAAGTTCCCTGACTGAACTGTTTGTTATACATTTCTGTCGACGTTCCCTTTTACTTGTGTCAGGTTGAGCCTCTTTTTGCCCTAGTCCTGTTACAATCTTTCATTAGAAAGTCGGTTTAAGAAACTCCTTGGCTCGTGTGTCTGCACCTTGGGTCTTTCTAGCCATTAAACCTTAACAGAGCTGCCCAAGGCTTTTTTTTTTTTGTACAAACAAATTTTTAGTGTATATTTGCAATCCTTATGGTTGGTGGTAGGCTGCAAAGTCACTACTTTTATTCATCTACTGCTCAATTCATATGATCTTTTTTTCACTCCAATCTTCATTCACAAATTTCAGACACCATCAAAGATGCTCTTCCAAAACATTCCTTCGTAACCATATGCGACCAGTGACAGGCCTGCAAACTCCAGTAGCATGAGAAGAGGGCCAAACTTTCAATTTGAATGTGTCACTGCTATTGGGCCAAACAAAACTAAAGCAGTTAAACTCACTTTAGACAAGGTTATGTTACTGAAGCAGCTAAACAGCAACATTTCAAGTTACAGCAACAAAAATACAAATATGAGGTTGAGCAGGGTCCTGCCTTAAGTTCGTTGTGTCGACCACGCACATATAACTAAGTCAACGTATAAATCAGCTTTCTTGATGCATTCTACATACTAGCTAGATTTGGATTTTGATCTCAAAATACAGTATAATGAACTGCAACTTGGCCTGACTGTGTCCAGTGGGGACCTTTGTTGCATGTAACTCCCTAAATTCTTTTGAATTGATCATGCTCATAATTTTTCCATGAGCTACCTGCTGGCTCTTTCACCATCCTATCCTGTTCCTTTTAATAACATTTAATTTCCCGAACATTTGTCTGAGTATTGGCTTTTTATTTCATAATAAATGTTGTCAATCATTTTCAGTGGATATTTCATTACTGAGTTGTCATTTTTCCCTGTTTTATCCTCCTCTCTTGTAACCTGCTGCAATGCTGGATGTCCAAAGACTTGATTCTCTCAGCCCTCCCTCATGGTGTAGTCACAAGTGGGTAGGAAGTTGCCACCTGGAGAAACCATGCATGAAGAACAACCTTCTTATCTCCAAAGGCCAAAGGAGCAGGATGGCAACAGAAGATATAAAAGACATAATGTCTTTTTGATATTGTGGGCAGGAGGGAAGGAAGAGGCCCTTCAAAAGGTCTGTACAGTGCAGTGAGGAGAAGGGGGCTGTATCAAAGATATGAAGAAAGAGGTCGACACCCTGAGGGAAGAGGTGTACAACAGTAGGGGTTTAAGCTGTGTGAAGAGTTTGTGTAAGAGGGAAAGAACAAAAGAATCAAGTGTTTTGATCAAGTGCAGTCAGATTTTCTTAGCTGGCAGTGAGGAAAACTACCTCCTACTTTCTGAATACACATACACTTTATGTCTATTGTGCACCATAAATCAGAATCTGTGTAATGATGTTTACTTGTGGAAATAATTCAGCTTTCTCCCATGACGAACTGGTCTATTTAAAAACAACCACTGCCAAAACAATGATGCCTGAAGCCCAGAGGTCCCCTCGCTGATGCCATTGTTGATCAGCAATCCTCCAGCCGCCACGTGTGCCAGTTTAAATAATGTGCCTGGTTCACATAACTGGCTCATGTGGATTTATGGCTGGAAGGAATACATGAATCAAAGATATAACATGACTCTCTATTAAAATGAAACTTGGCAAGGTGCAGCACAGGGCTGTTACAGATTAAACTAGATTACACTGCAATCATCTCACAGGAATCGCTGAATGTTTGACACCTCAGCTCTAGCTTAATTTCCAGGAATCAAAGAATTAGCTGATTAGACCTCAGTCATATGTAAACATTTATTCCTCATAAGAACTTTATTCCTAGTATCTTATTACAATGGCAAGAGCCCCAATTAAAATGTGTTGTTTGAAACAAAAGGGCGCAATCAATTACTGCAACATAAATCAATACTCTTGTTGTTAGTTATGAGGCTTTGGTGCAAGTCTTCAACTACAAGAGCATATCCTGGCTTATAAATGGTCAGTGGGCACTTGAAAACAACATAGCCTTTGTAATTAGACCATGATCTTTCTGTACGTATCTAAGACAGCTGGGGGCCTGGAGATGCTGGTATGAACAGCTCTGGGTCTTCACTCGGATTTATGGAGACCAACAAGCCCGGAGGGCTGTGATATCATAACCTTGAGGTTTGGTTTAATGGTGTGTTTATTTTAGCTAGCAGATTTACTGGTCACAAAACTCACAGTCGGACACTAAGCACCTGTCTGAAGAGAAGGATGACAGGATTTAAGCAGTGTAGGAGTGTCTGTGTGTGTAGCGTACTGTATTATGTGTTGCTTTTTACTGTATGCATTGTCTGGTGTGTCCCTCTCGTTCAGATGTGAGCAGCAGACCCAAGGCCAGGCTAAACTGTGCTACAGTGAGGCAGATGAGACCAGTTCCACATACTTATGCAGGGGGCAATGGGTGAGCGGCTCTGCTGGTAGCCTTTAGCACAGCGGTTGCACGTGATACCAGTCACGCCGTCTTTACAGGGACATTGTCCTGTGGTTTGGTTACAGGTTTTGCCAGCAGCACCCACGGGATGGCAATCACATGCTGTGAGGAAACAGAGGAAGAAAGAAAGGCACGGTGAGTGGTCTCACACACACACTCACGCACACACACATTAGGAGAGATTTAAACACATGCTATCTATAGAGAGTGCAGGTGGGTACACAGCAGCATTGACAGCAGTGGTGGCAATAATAGTGTGAGGAAAGACATGTGGAGGTGCACACAGAAAGACAACACTTACTCTGAAGCAAGTGTGGTGTTGTGACTGAAACAGCAAGACATTTGTCAGTCAATTTGGTGCTGTTTGCTAATTAGCTAATTAACATAATTTATCATAATTAAAAGCTGCTAATATACAGCATAAGGAAAATCTTGAATCACAAATCCGTCTTGCATGTGCCTCTGCATGCGGCTGTGTATGTGTGAGGTAGAGAGAAAGGGCTGCGTATGTTTACCAAATGATAAAATAATGGAGGATAATCCTACAGTAATTGCCTGTTTCTGATTAATGCCGGGCTTTGAACGTGAGCCCAAAGCGTCTGTCACACTTCCTCCCAAAGTGGGGGGTCTGTCAAACAGATATGCTTCAGGAATGTAATCACTTTCCAACTGCTCGCCCCAATTCAAGCTCTTAATTTATTTCACAGCCAAACCCCTGTCTGGTTTGAAATCAGTGTTGAATAATAGCTGTCAGAGAGTTGTTTCTTTTCATCTGCTTTTGGCTAAAAATGGTAGTGACTCTGGCGAGGAGAGGTGGCTGGATTTATCGTCTTCCTCAAAGTCCGTACAATAAATCTTGACAGTTTATCACCAGTTTTACCTTGTTACTCAAAAAAAGCCCACAAACCAAAAATTATGTTTGTGCCCAAACTCTCAGACTGTATTCCTCAACCTGTCAGTGTTACATTTTCTTTTTGTTTCCTATGGAAAACCGCTGACCTCCTGCCTCAGGGTTATGCCCGCTCCATACATTTTCTGCCCTTCCCTAAAGATTTTTTTTTCTGCATTGTGACACTTGTCACTCTGAAAGGCTTCAAAGGCATAGTTGAATTATGTACTTTGTGGTTAGTCTGGGTATTTAGTGGTTCGGCCTGTTTTGTTTTGAACCACACATACTGTAAAGCCCATGATACAAAATTATAGTTTAAGAACAACCTGTTCAATTTAGCCCACTGCACTGTAATCAGCTCCTAATAGGTATGAATGTCGAAATTTATTTTAGTTATTAGTGAAAATTATGCATACAATCAAAACAGGAGGTTTTTTTTTTATTTCATGTAAATATAAAGGACTAAATCATACACTCTGGCTGTAGGTACAGTTGTGATGTTATGTACCATGTAAGATGGTTCCTTATCGTTACTTTGACCTATAGTGTTGATACAGTTATCGAATCAGGCTTTGTGAGAAATAAGCTCACTGGGAGATTCTCTGGGATAAGACTGCTGCGAAGCGATAATTTAATACAGTATCTGTTCTTTTTAAGATGGACCCCAGATGTCTGGAAACAACAAAGGTGTGATACTGTGTGATATTCTGACAATTTAAACAATAAGACAGCTGTCCATAGGAGGCTGTGCAGGAGACCCCCTACTCTGGCCTCTCTATCACACTCTGTCTCACTTTTATCTCTATTGCCTGTTTCCTGTGATTCAGCTTCTGTTGCTCTTATCTCTCCTTGATTTGTGTGTGTGTGTGTGTTTCAGTACTTGTGTTGTTCACCCCTTCTTATCAGACTCAAAAACCATTCTTAAAAGTGTGTGTACCTTTTAGTACCTTTATCAGAACAATCTGTCACCACTTTCATTGCTTAGTTGTGTTTTTCTCGGGGTGAAGAACCACACACACACACACACACACACACACACACACACACACGGTCTCAGGAAGCCCATTAAACAGGATGGAGGCCAGTCCAGCACGTCTTTAAGTCTATAAATTTAGGAGAAAGCCAGGGAAGTCTGAGGCACAGGAGGGTAAAGTGCGTTTGTGGTTGGAGCTTCAAAAATCTCAGGTTATATTTTTAAGAGCATCTGCACGTAACCACAGCTGAGAGACTCAAGCCTGCCAGTAAATCAAGGTACACAGCACATGGTCTACAGGTGGGAAACGCTCAACCTGCCTCTCCCCCTTCACGCTCGGTCCTCCTCATCGACTTTCAGACTGACTGACTTACTGTCCAGATCCATTTGGATAACTCTCTGGCTGGATGACCAACCTATAGGCTAAAGTATTAGTTTACTAGGGGTGGGAGTGAGAGTTTCTAATGTAAGTGTGTGTCCACTTAATGGTTAAGTGGCTGTGTGCTCATGGCCGGAAGGCTCGGGCAGGTATGGGCACAAGAGTGCAAATGTATCAATATGTCCAGTGAGAAAAACTGAAAGAAGTTTATGATAGGAAGTGTAGGTGGTTGTATATAAGACAGCCAGCGGTCTTTTCAGCATAGATATGAATCTAAGGGATTAGTCATGTATAACTGTCATGTCTTTAGATAGAGACAGAAATCCTAATGCTAAGAATTTCTTGGCACTGGGAAAAGGGTGAAATATGTTCTTGGTTCATGTGAAAAGTGGAGTCTGAGTCTGAGATTGCACAATGTGAGAATTTTGAACTCTGCCAGTCATTTACCATAAAACTGGCGTTTGAAGTCTGAACTTCACTCCCTGCATTTGATTTGTGCACACTGTGCCAATAAGAATCATTTGTTGGCCCTGGAGTCAAGCCAAACTACCCAAGTCTGTGTTCTATTATA
>NW_018127988.1:1010441-1014534 GCF_001952655.1 Monopterus albus | reverse complement strand
CAATATAAATAAACAGCATTTTACATAACCTGTTTATATAATAGAAGCTGCATCTTACTCCTTGAATTGTTGTGTGTTTTAATGCACAACAATAGGCTGCAAAGGCATGCGTTTGGCCACCCAGAGCACCTAAACTATTGGGCATGAACTTATTTTTGTGAATGGCATTTGATGCACAACACTGTGCATGCGTAGTGTTCTAATTGGAAACACGCCACTATCAGCCACCCTCTAAAATTCCAAAGCTAAAAGTGAAGTCATGAAAAAAAGTATTTTCAAATCCCAAGCATTTTATATGTGGTCAATATAAAAAAAATACTGTGTCAATGGAAGACATATGCTGAGAACCGGGAAGGAGGGTTTTTTAGCATGTTATTCTGAGTGAAACAGACCATCCCTCAATCACAGCCTCATTTTCCTCTCTATGCAAAATATGTTCCTCATCATCCTGCTGACTGAGGCAGTTATATGATAGTTGATGTTCAGATTCAAATGCGAAGGCCTGAATTCAATCCATCAGTCACAGGACTGACGCCAACCTGCTCGAGCTTGATTTTATAAAGGTTTCGATGGTTCTCTGAGGAGATCTAATCAAGAGCAGTGCTTATTGTTTGACCTTTAGTTACCATTGTCAGTGAATATACTGTAGACTTCATATCAAGATGTCTAATATTTTAGGACATGGTTTTAAAATCAGTAACAGGACGGCACACATGAGCCTCTTGTACACTGCTCGTTCAGTCTGGGAGTTTTGCATCAGTTTTCTGCCTCCCCGTTCTTTATAAGCAGGTGTTCAGACTGAGTGTGGTAAAATGCAAATCTCTGCTGTGTTCTCACACAAGGGGCTGCACTGGACAGAGGGGTTAAGGGTTGCAGGGGGAGTATTGTAGGCGTGGACGATACAGCCACTTTGTGACCAGTTGACATGAGTGGCTTCATTCATGTTTCCAGCCTGCAAGTTTTCATTGTGTTTTGGTTAGACATACTGCTAATGTAGCCTAAAAATAGGTTTATATGAATTCATAGGGACAAAATGCAGGTGGATAGCGAATTAAATTAAAAAAATAAATGAATAAAAGTGCAGCTTCTTTTAAAAATCTAATCTAGTATAATTTTATCGAGCCAATACATTTATTGTGAAGGCTTAATGCACCACCTTTGACCTCTCAACTCACATGCAGCTAATTGGATGTCTCTCAGACATCAGCATAGGCTAGGCGTCAGTGGACAAAATGCATAATGTAAAATCAAAAATAGCTAGAGGTGAATAATAGAAGTTAGACCTAGACATAATAGAAAAAATTCAGTGTGCTTACAGACAGTGAGAGCAATGTTATCAGCAGCTTAGCTGCTTGGAAACAGTGCCAAAAAGTGTTAGTATTTCATAGTCGCAAGCTAGGTGAGGTCGCAGGTCTTAATGTTAGTGGGTCAGGTCAGGTCCGGATTTCATTTAGAAATAACTCCTGGTAACAAGTTTAGTCTGATACAGAGCTTTGCAGGTGTGGGATGGCTGTGGGTTTTCAAAATTGGAGCCTTGCAGGACTCTGGCTTACTACTTACCCTAGCAATTTCTACCACCAGTCACTTTACTGGATGATGTCACTGTCCAGTGCGGCAAAAAAGTTGGGTGTGGTTCAACTTTTGCTGCATTGGTTTGCTGGAGCCCCCTATGGTGCTGAAGCCAGCTGTGGTGAATGCAATCCTTCATACAAATGAATGGAGAGGGCTGGATTTTTCACATTTTTGAAACTCAGCCTGAACACAGGCTAAAAGATACAGTACCGGTTTGGGGGCGCTGGGTGGTTGGCAGGGTCTCAGCTTGACCCTCCAAAATGTCACCATGAGAGGTATAATATTTCCCAAAATGAGTTTGCTTCACCTTGAGTATGAACAGAATGAGGCAGAAGGACGGGTTAGAAGTCTGTGAGAGAGAGGGGGAGAGAGAGAGAGAGAGCGAACTAGAGTGAATGAGGAGAGGGAGCCGTGTCAGCGAGAACAAAATGAATCAGAGACTTAAAATGTTGTTTTGGGTTTGTTTCATGGTGGTTACATTCTAAAGCACAAAATAAACATAACCACACCTCTGCACAACCCAGTGGGAAAGATTTGTATGAATGCCAAAATGCACACTTATCTCTTCTGCTGTGGCCTCTGTTCTGCATCTTATGTTTGTGTGTGGCTAGCCCTCTCTGAGCCCTCTCTTCTGTTTATAAATATACACAAACCGTCAGACCTCATGATAAGCATCGGGCCTCTAGAGCCAGGATTCCGGCAGCTGTGTAAAATGAACACAGGTGCAGCAGTTTGCAGCCTTTTTTGAGTTTAGTGTAAATCAAAAAAGCTGCCTTGAAAAAGGGTCAACAGGCCTATAAAAAGGGCTATGGATAACAAACAGCTGATTAAACTCCATGTAGAGTTATCACTCTGGTGCAGTGACATGTGTTATCTCAGTTATGTCAGACGTGTTCACAGACCACCCAGATTACTGTATCCCCAGACTTATTACCTTCGCCAGTTAAACTCGTGCATTTACATGTCAAATACACTCAGTGTGTGTTATTCAGAGGCTTCAAACAGTTAAAGATACAAACAAGAGCTGTTTGAAATCTATTCTGTTTACACTCTTACTCAATGAGGGGTGAAGTTAGACATGTAGCCACCAGGCAGAGCTCACAATGCACTGGATAAGTCAATCTTCTACTCGTAACAGCCTCCTATGGAAATGAGCTGCTTTCAGGGAGGATTGTATTACGCATATAAAAGCAAACTCTTGTGCTCCTGGACCTGCCTGCGCTCCTACAGCGCTCGTGCTCGTCCAAAAGCCACACAGCAAAGGGCTCGCTCTTTGAGTTCAATAAATAACCAAGCCCCTTAATTGCTGTCACTTTGGTGCAGCTCTCACGCTGCTTGAGGAGCGGACAGAAATTAGTTCTGCGATCTGAGTTTCATTGAATTATCTTGAGTTACGATGTGGTAAACCTGGGAGAATTTGGCTGGGCAAGACTTTGACAGCCCATAAAGGTGTTTGACAAAAAGAAAAAACTCACGTTTATTAACAGAGGGAGACAGCCACGGAGAGAGAGCATGTAACGTAATGACACACATCCTTAATTCCAAATATAGTTTGAAAAAATGTTTTAATTGGCAAGAGAAACAGTTCGTGCATTGTATCATTTGTCACCTTGGGGTAATTACCACAGATTCTTTTGTGTGAGTCTGTTTTTATGTAACTGAATATCTCAGTTACTTGGAGGGTGGTTGCTTATACTTACCCAGGGCCGGGAGAGGTGGGAGGTGCATACACTCTGGTAAATTTCACGGATTAAATTGAACAAAACCGTTTGGGTTAGCTGACAATTTTATAAATGATGATGAAATGTGTTTATACTTGAGTTTGGTGAGAGGCAGCAGAGAATGTTTAGGCGTCAGAGGAGAGTCTCTACTATGGGTGAGATTATTTAGTATTTACTAGTCTGGAGACCGATGTAGTAAGTATATGACATGACTGGACTCTTGCTTTGAGCCTATGGGGCTGTAATTATCATATAACAATACCACTATTGCTGATCATATTAAATTGATGTTATGGAGGCAAATTGTTGTACTGATGGTGTTGAGAATTATACTGCAGTTATTGATTGATTTTGTCTTTATTTCTTTGATTAGCTGATTCATCATTCGGTCTATAAACACAAAGGCGTTAAATTTACATTAATTTAAAATAAAAAAAGCAGCAAATTTTTGCATTTGAGAAACTGGATGCAGCAAATATTGGGCAATTTTACTCCAAAAACATTTTTTTTTTAACTTTTATTTAACCAGGAAGTCCCACTCAGATCACAAACCTCTTTCACAACAGAAATCAATATCATAATTGTTTCTGTTGCTTGACCAATTAATCCATCAACTAATTGTATATATAATAAAAAAATAATTGTTGGACTTAGGTTAAACAACTTTTTACTGAGGAAGGATGTAAAAACATACAAAAAGAGGTTAAATGTCCACAACTGGCTTCCCTGGTAGACACAGCGGACGATAGGGGTTAATGACCAACACATCCCGCTGTGACGAATGTCCGTTTCCACTCCTG
>NW_018127988.1:1008982-1010361 GCF_001952655.1 Monopterus albus | reverse complement strand
AAAAATGGACACATCAGTCAGAAAGCTTTGTTGTGAATTTGCATTCATGTAGAGAATGAGACTTGTTTCATATGGTCACTAGACATCAGGAATTTAATGAGATTAAATGCAACCTGTCTGACGTCTTTTTGCATGTGTGTGACAAACGGTTCTGCTACAGTAGCACTAACCATGTCATCATGGCAAATGCGTGTCCTGCCAAGGGAAAAGGTGACAGATTATTTTCTCATTTGGACTACCATCAGATTCTTCTGCTGCAGATGTTTCACTCTTCAGATATGCCTCCTGTCAAACTGACTGATTGTTCAGTTTATTTGTTTATTCCTCGGTGAATGATATGAGAAAACTCAGGCTTAAGCTGTCAGCAGGTAGCTAACGTTTCCTCACAGACTGCATTTAGAAGTGAGCGCTCAGAAACCCTTGAACAGGTTTGCATGTATGTCTGTGTACGTGTGTGTAAGATGTGTCTGTAGAGAGGGACTCTGAGGTGTATCTGGGCTTGTTTGCACAGAGATTCTGCTCCTGTTATCTTTCCCTGCAGCTATAGAAGAGGTGAGAAAACATACCCTGTCTCTTTTCAGTCACTCCCCTCCCTTTCTTTGACCCTTATTAGCTACGGTGAGGGCTGATGGCAGGCGATTCATCCCAGCACTGAACAGTGAGCACACCTGCACACCACCTCTCTTCTTACCCATCATTTCTCCCTCCCATCTTTCACTCTCTCACCACCCCTCTGAACCTGACTTTTGCTTTGTCGTCCTTCTCATGGATTTTCCCGCATCCTCATTTGTGTTTGACCTGCAGCGGGGATCACTTCACATCTCGGGTCTGTTTGTTTTACTTGCCCTGTCGTCATCTGCCCCTCCCCCCCTCCAGAATGAAGCCATATAACTCAGTGTTGATGAGGGAACACCCAGCCCAACCTGCCCATACCACCACGACCTCTACCCCAACTCATCTCTGCTGATAGAGGGAGATGAGGGTGAGACAAGCTCAGGAATGTAAAGACTGCTGGCTTCCCCCATTTCCTGTAATTCATCTAAAGCTGTTTCAGACCTAATAATCACAGCGGTGGGTAGTGTTGAGGAAAACTGTTGATAAAACTTTGACGTGCAGCATTATAAATAATTTAATCTTACATTCAAGTAATAAAATGGCATTCAATGCTAAATTTAAATTGTATGCATGTATTTTAAAACTTTTTCCACCCTATGCACTGCTTTCTTTCTTTTCTGATAACAAACTTGACAAGTTAGCTGTAGTGACCCAAAAGAAACAATGTAAAGTAAAAAGGCACCATACCTTTACAAGCTTTCCTGTGTGAGATGGGTTTGGACAGGTCTCTGTAGTAGCCCTCTTTGCAGTAGTGGCAGTGGCGA
>NW_018127988.1:1004931-1008961 GCF_001952655.1 Monopterus albus | reverse complement strand
GAAACGACACCTTCGGGCGTGAAGATTACAGTTACAGGCTGTGGAGGAAACAAAAAAAGGAGCCAAAGATTGTGTTTAGTCTAATATGGCAGCTTAGTTTAAACCAGTAGCTTTACTGGTTTGAGCAAATCACGCAAAAATAGTAATAATATGCATGATATAATGCATCATTTTAAAAAAGTGCCATAGTGAGTTTTACTTTTATATTTTAAGCATATTTCACAAATACTTTTGTAGATTTACTGAAGTAACATTTTTAATGCAGAACTTTAACTTCCTATTTTTACTTGAGTGTAAGAACTGAGTACTTCTTCCACTACAACTTTGGTTACCATAGAGTATGTGAGTGATTGAGTCCAGCGGGTCGTTTTTCTCACCTGGATTAAAGAGTAGAGCCATAAACCTGTTATATCTTCTTGTTTTCTTACAATCAATTCTGTTCATTATTATTAATATGAATTTAAACAACAACTTTGTCAGTAAGTAATACTGCCACTGCTACTACTTATGCTGTGGCTACCTCCTGTTTTTTCTGTCCCTTGAGCACTATTGACACTGTTGACACTGATATGCTGTTTTATAGGACATGTGTCAGCCAATCAGAAATGAGTATTTTTGTGGCTGCAGTGAACTGTTGTCATTTCCAGGATCTTGTGTTTGTGTTTACTGACTCGCGCTGAAAATCTGACTTGATGCAGAGCCACCATGAGGGAGGCTGAGAGAGTGCAAATGTTCCTTATAATGAGGTCAAACACTGCATCCTTGTCTTATCTCTTTCTTTTCGACCGCTCTCCAGCTTTTTTTTTTCTGTCTCTCACTCAGATATCTCTGCTAATCATCTGTCTTGTCTTTTCCTCAAGCTCCTCTCTTGCTCTTCGGTGTCCATATACTGTAGGAAACAGAACATGAGACCCCTCATCACTGACGCTTGTTTACTGATGAGTGCAGTTGCCAGCACTGAGTTTAATTAGTCGACTGATGTTTATTTATGACTTTCTGGCAGCAGAGAGCCCAGCTTCATTAAACACAGCCTTCCGACACAGTCGTCCTCCGCCGCTGCCGCCACCAGAGTCACACTCATGCATTATTAACTGTGTGTGGGTATACTATACCGTACGTGTTCATGTATGGAAATGCATCTTATCTAGGTCCAACAGCGGACCCCTAGTTGGTTCATATGTCCATGTCTTTCTGCACCACCACTTCACACAACACCTTTCATCATCTGCCTGTCATACAGCTGGGAGATGTAAGGCAACTCTTTCTTCCCTCAGCATCCCCTTAACCTGGCTACTCACTGGTATATGTATGTGTGTGTATCTGTTTGGATCCCTGAGTCGTCTTCTCTCCATGTTAAGGACTTAATTACAATATCTTTTCTACACACACAGACTAGCAGCTCTGTGTCTTATCAGCAGTGACTTTCTGTCTTCCTGTAGGAGAGCGGGGCTGTAATTAGCAGCATGTCTCTCTGCTTGTTCTCCCTCCCTTCTTCAGACAGTTGATCTCAGATTCATCCACGAGCTAAAAACAAGACTTGTAACACCATGAGACCACAATATGATAATATTTCGTACTCATGAGTCCTGGATTTAGACCTATTTCCCCCTTTAAATAGATCTAATATTTTCATTGTTATCTCAAGATAGATTACACTTGTGCATGACTAATGCTGTCAAACAGTAGAGCAGATTCTTTGCTCCCTGGCTTTACTGGAAAGCTCCTACAGCCCAGCTTGTGTGTCTGCACGGAGCTGTTGAGAAAGTTGATTAAATTTTCTTTCATTCATAGATATTCTGTGACTGAACTGACATTTATTTTATCCACAGAGATCATACAATAACACAACAGATTAAACTCTTCCCTGTTTAGACAGCTCTCATTTGATCTGTGTCACGGTGAAAAACTAGAGCAGGGTGTCAGTGCAGCTCTGTGATTCCAGCTCTAGGCCACATCTGGTTCAAACTAACTGTGAGCCCGCCTGCAAGTAACGGGGATCGCTATACAGAGAGGTTAAGCTGGTGGAGAATCAGTACATGGCCTGCAGATGTGTCTCTCTTACTTTACAAAGATAGTTAGGATTCCAGCTGACTGGACTACAAAGCCCTGGTGAGAATAATGCTGTCATCCTGAAAGGTTACTGTAGTGTGAATGGTGTGAGGCACAAGGCCGCATTGTCTCTGAAAGTATCATCCTTCATCGAACATTACCTCAGATACTAGGGATGAGTGAGAAGCACTTGATCCGAATTCACCATGATTTGATCTTGTTCACACGTCATCACAGCTTCGACTAAATTCACACACATTTCATTAAAAACAAAAGAAAATGTACAAGCTGTAATGTGATATATCTGGCATTAGCTTAGGTTTCCGGTGCCACTGTGCTGAGTTCAAATGCCGAATTTCACATAGCGTTAAACAGTTTGGCAAACTAAATTTCATTGCTGAGAAGGAAGATTCAGTACAAATTTTAACTTTGAGATCAAAATGAAAGCAGCACCACATCTGGCCCAGTTCAGTCTCGTGATAGAAACTCCTGCTTCACGCACTTACAATATATAATGAGGCAACAGCTTTCTCTCTGAGGTGAAGCAAACTAGAGTACAGTGACATAAAACATGTCTCACATGCAACCAGTGAGATCATTCCCGGTATCCTCGAAAGGCCAAAAGCTGACATAGAAATAGAGCTGAGTGTTAAATCCATCACTTGCAAAATGACAAGGGACCAAATATGAGGTATAAGGGTTTTTCCCTGCTTTTTAATTCCATTCTAAATAAATAAATACAGTATATACAGTATATCCCAGAACTAGAAGTTGAGGTGGAGATTTCCGATGTAGTTTTCCTACAAAACACTTAAGAGACACCAAGACACATTAACAGTGAACACAGGGCAGGCTGCGTTGCTGAAGCTGGAGTTTATTTCTGTCAGCTCGCACACCTGCACAGCAAACAAAGCATTTACACCAAAACATACACTTGCGCCAAGTGCACCTTGCTTCCTCTGATTCGACATTAGCTATAATCTTTTGTTAATATGCGAACAATAACTCAATCTACATAGGAATTAAAATAACTATAGCAAAAAAATGTAAACAGAGTAACTGTAATATACAGTATGTTTTTGTTTTGTAATACATTAAATACAATTTGACTTTGTAAATTATAATGTGCTAAATTTTAAGCATGTTAAAGTTTCCCTAATAAAGCACATTAAATGTTTGGCCTGTTTTCAATCAAGCTAACTGCTTCAGGCCAGATCAGTGAGAGCAGCTGGAACTGCCCCCAGGTGAGCAGTAAATAAAAGTACTGATACCTTTAACAAGTGTAATTGAATTAGTTGGATGAAGTCAAGCTTACCCAGGGCGTTTCGACGCCTCCTGTAATGTGGACCACAAGTGAAATGCCAAATAGTCTCACAGCTGTTCCAGCTGCAGAATTCAACAGGAAACTGATTTGTTTATCGAGTGCTGCCTTTTCCAGCGCATCCTAGGAAACGCGGGGCCTCGGTGCAGTGTGTAAGTGTGTAAGTGTGTTCTGAAAATGTGTTTCTTTCAGCAGCTCTGTGCCTCTATCAACTGACCTCAGTCATGTAGCGGCACACAGGCTGCCTAATTAGAGCTGGTGGAGGCTAAACTTACGATAAGCCTGGTAACTGAGCAGTGTCGGTCACAGCCTTGATTTGTTCTAGAGCAACACTTGAGTGATTGATCTCTGCCACTTTCACTCCAAATCCACATGCTGGATTTGTTACAGCTGCTGACTCCTCACTAACTGTAGACACAACAGAGGAATAAAGCGCTTTAAGTACTGAAGACATTTTGTACAACATCTGACCGTATCTAACAACCTCTAATGACGACTGAATTTAGTGTCATCAGAGTTTTCATCAAACAGACACTTTCCCATCCTTTTGTGGTGTCTTTAGAGGTCACATGCTCATGTCTCCACAGCCCTCAGGAGATGTCAGCCTCCCCGCTGCTGTTGCCTTTGCCGCGAGTGGGGGACCAGCAGGCATCTTGCCAC
>NW_018127988.1:1002965-1004912 GCF_001952655.1 Monopterus albus | reverse complement strand
GGGGGAGTCTACACATGAACAGTTTACTTATAATTCTATGGCCACCATCAAAAATAATAACCACTAAACATTGGGTGTCTTCTGCCTTGTTTGAAGTTGGAGAGGATTTAAGAGAGAGAGGAAGTTCACAGTAGTATATGTTCAACTTATTTATGCAAATGTTTTCATAACTGTGCCCCAAAATATAGTAACCTGTTACTCTCCCTACAATGAATGGTGCATTAAATTAGATCAATAAAACATCCCTCTTTCCTTGTTTCTCCTTCACACAGACATAAACACACACACACACACTATAGTTGGATCCACAGTGTTCAGGTTGAGTTAAACCTCTGCGCTGCCAACCCGCTGGCTGCTCTTTCTCTGCCTCCTTCGGGGGTCAGTGGGGGAAACATGACACACATGCCCAGAAAGTTTAGGAAGCTGCAGTTTTGTTGTAGCCCAATACGAAATCAGATGTGTGTCAAAAACAAAACCCCACATGGATCCACTTTCAAGGATCCAATGGGTCCGATGTGTTTCTGTTATCATGAGACAAACTGTGTTTGGTTGCTTTTTTTAACCACTGTTGAGCAAGTTACATTTTATTTCCTGCTGCTGATGTCTAAATATTATTTTCATTAAACGTTCCTTAATCCATGACAAAATTCCTTTAACTGTTTTTGTGCATTTTTAAGACAAGACAAAATTAAGATACAAATCCATCGTTTTAATGCTCCTATTTTTTAACTGTATAAAACTGAATACTGGTAAATTAGCTCAAATATTTATATAACTATGCTCATCATAAACAGACAGCAGCCAGAAGAATTTTACTGTAAGAACAATATTTCAGCCACATCGATTCCTCGCTGATATTTTCTCAGGGAGAAAAACGTGAACTTGGTGACAAGTGTCTGTAGTTGAGTCTTATGTTCGACTGCCATCAGACCACATGAATGATTTAGAGACAATGGCACTTCACTGGGAAAAAATAATGACTATTTCTCCACAAAACAACTGAACAATTTCACAATTGTATATTTTGCCATCACCATTATATATCAACTTATAAGTCTGGTTCAAGATAACAACTGACTTAATTGCCTCCCGTTCCCAGGCTGTTTATGTAGCCTCTTACAATTTAGAACAATACTCCTTTTAATCTTGTCTTTGTTGATCCAGACACTGGAATGATAAATAAGGGAATTTCCAATTAAAATGAGCATTAATTGGCGGCATTTAATGATTTAGGTGACAGATGAAGTACTCTGCTTGGTGTTCTGTGTTTGACATGGCTTTATATAAATGTCATTTACAATTACAAGCCAAAATGATCTTTTTAAACAAACTAATTACTTTTCAATTCATTAAGTGGCACCACATTCTGCTTAATTACTGTAAAAAAAGATAAATAGGTCTTTATGTATTATTAAACTGTGAATTAGACACAGGAAGTCTGTGCTCATTTTTCCTCAGCTCCACCCAAAATTCTTCGAAGTCCCATGCTGTCACCACATATTTCCTATTTTGACTCACAGTAAAATCCAATAAAATAAATAAAATATAAAAACAAGATTTGTTTATTTGCACCAGTGAAACATGCAGCATATTTGAAAACTGTTTTTTTGGTTTTTGTTGCACTGTCATGACTGTGAATTTCTACATTTTCAAAGGCTTTTGCAAACCTGGTAAACATATGGAATTTGGATCAATAAGAAAAAAACAGACTGCTGTGACAAATACAAACCACCAGTTTTTATAATGGCAATACGAGCAAATATAAACTTGGTAAAGTTGACAGAGAAAATGGGGTTTATTGTAAAAGGACAAAGCAACTTTCATGAAACAAACGGATCCTTTCAGGTAATTTTCATCCCCACATTTTTAACACAGTGCTGTGGATGTTACACAAAGCAAAAAGTGAAAGGAAAATGCTGCGTATAATTAAGACAACAGAGAGTGGGA